>NC_090189.1:72500-95000 GCF_024679245.1 Pseudorasbora parva
GCCATCAGACAGAGAGCAAGACTGATATTTACTGAACGCAGACCGAACCTCGCAAAAGACTTTTAAAAATGCCGGTTGAAATAAAATGCTGCGTGAGCTAAACCAATCAGCATGTTCAGCGCCCAAGCCCCGCCCTTGAAAGTTACTGAACTTTGAAAAAGTACTACCTCGGCAGGGCCGGTTGGGGGGGGGGGGGAATATTTACCTGGAACTTCATTTAGACCCTGGTTCCTGCAGTCTAAACACACCGAGTACCACCCCAAAGTTCCTGGTTCCTGGTTCCTGGGTAAAGTTCCTGTGGTGAAAACGGGGCTATAGTGTTGCTTTTGTCTGAGAACTACCATGTTAGCAGATGTTAGAGATCTGACCTGCAGGGACAGCCTAGGGAGGGACGTTAGGGACAGGTCAGGGAAGGACAGAAAGTTCAGGAGGCCGGGGCGGCCCGCAGAGTTCATCCACCCTGTTTTCAGTTTCATCCATTTCATATTTCCAATGCAAATTGATATTAAATGTGAAATATAATCTATAAACACTGTCTTCGGACCGGTTATCTGGCAGCTCTAAATAAATGGGAAGTTGTATGTTGTGTTTTTGGCTCCCGTTCAGCTCTTGAAGGCTCTAGGGCCACCAGACTTGCACTCCTGTCTATATCTCAACGCCCTCTATCAGAATCCATAGTTTCGAGAAGATCTGTCTGCGGGCCGCCCCGGCCTCCTGAACTTTCTGTCCTTCCCTGACCTGTCCCTAACGTCCCTCCCTAGGCTGTCCCTACTGTCCCTGCAGGTCAGATCTCTAACATCTGCTAACATGGTAGTTCTCAGACAAAAGCAACACTATAGCCCCGTTTTCACCACAGGAACTTTACCCAGGAACCAGGAACCAGGAACTTTGGGGTGGTACTCGGTGTGTTTAGACTGCAAGAACCAGGGGGTGCTGAGGCATAGACAAGAGCGAAGGTCTGGTGGCCCTAGAGCCTTCCAGAGCTAAACAAGAGCCCAAAACACAAAAACATACCAGCTCTCATTTACGTAGTGGCCCCCAAATAACGGGACCACGAGAACTGCCTTTTCTATGCAAATTATGTGCTTAAATCACCTGAAAGTTAGATGGATGTGTTTGTTCGGTTTAGTGTGCCCAGTACAGTAGAGGTTTTTCATCTATAAAAATTGTTATTAAATGTAAAATATCATCTATAAACACTGTGTCCTGGAGTCAGTCATATGGTGGCCACTACATGTTACGTTCAGGGTAATGATGTGAGGACTCAAGTTTAGAAAGAGCATATTTATTAATGAAAAATAAACAAACACAAAAACAATAACCCACAGAGGAGAAATACACAATCAGAAATAACAAAACAACTCAAACATACCAAAAAAGAATCACAAGAAAACGGTAAGGAAAGACCAGGGAGGGACGGGAGGGACAGACCAGGGAGGAATGGGAGGGACAGACCAGGGTGGGATGGGAGGGACAGACCAGGGTGGGATGGGAGGGACAGACCAGGGAGGGATGGACCAGGGAGGGATGGACCAGGGTGGGATGGGAGGGACGGACCAGGGTGGGATGGGAGGGACAGACCAGGGTGGGATGGGAGGGACGGACCAGGGTGGGATGGGAGGGACGGACCAGGGTGGGATGGGAGGGACGGACCAGGGTGGGATGGGAGGGACAGACCAGGGTGGGATGGGAGGGACAGACCAGGGAGGGACAGACCAGGGAGGGATGGACCAGGGTGGGATGGGAGGGACGGACCAGGGTGGGATGGGAGGGACAGACCAGGGTGGGATGGGAGGGACGGACCAGGGTGGGATGGGAGGGACAGACCAGGGTGGGATGGGAGGGACAGACCAGGGAGGGATGGACCAGGGTGGGATGGGAGGGACAGACCAGGGAGGGATGGACCAGGGTGGGATGGGAGGGACGGACCAGGGTGGGATGGGAGGGATGGACCAGGGAGGAATGGTAGGGACGGACCAGGGTGGGATGGGAGGGATGGACCAGGGTGGGATGGGAGGGACGGAAAAGGGAGGGATGGTAGGAACGGTTAAGGGAGGGATGGTAGGGATGGACCAGGGTGGGATGGGAGGGGCAGACCAGGGAGGGACAGAACAGGGAGGGACGGGAGGGACAGACCAGGGAGGGACAGAACAGGGAGGGACGGGAGGGACAGACCAGGGAGGGACGTTAGGGACAGGTTAGGGAGGGACAGAAAGTTCAGGAGGCCGGGGCGGCCCGCAGAGTTCTTCCACCCTGTTATCAGTTTCATCCATTTCATATTTTCAATACAAATTGATATTAAATGTGAAATATAATCTATAAACACTGTCTTCGGACCGGTTATCTGGCAGCTCTAAATAAATGGGAAGTTGTATGTTGTGTTTTTGGCTCCCGTTCAGCTCTTGAAGGCTCTATGGCCACCAGACTTGCACTCCTGTCTATATCTCAACGCCCTCTATCAGAATCCATAGTTTCGAGATCATCTGAGAAACTTAATTTTCTGACGCAAAAAATCAATAAGTGGTACCCCTTTGTGTTTTTTGGGGGGAAACTTTCAAGTTTCTCTGATCTTCTCCAAACTCTGGAATCAGATAGGTTGTGCTGAGGCATAGACAGGAGCGCAGGTCTGGTGGCCCTAGAGCCTTCCAGAGCTAAACAAGAGCCCAAAACACAAAAATGTACCAGCTCTCATTTACGTAGTGGCCCCCAAATAACAGGTCAACGAGAACGGTTTAGTGTGCCCAGTACAGTAGAGGTTTTTCATCCATAAAAATGTATATTAAATGTGAAATATCATCAATAAACACTGTGTCCTGGAGTCAGTTATATTGGTGGCCATTACGTAAACGGGAAGTTGTACATCTTATTGGGTTTCCGTCAGAACAGGGAGGGAAGGAGGGAAAGACCATGGCAGGACGGTAGGGACAGACCTGTGTTGGACTGTATGGACAGAACAGGGAGGGACAGGAGGACCAGGGTGGGACAGACCAGGGAGGGTCGGTAGGGACAGACCAGGGTGGGATGTGTTTGTTCGAGTGTGCCCAGTACAGTAGAGGTGTTTTCATCCATAAAAATGTATATTAAATGTGAAATATCATCAATAAACACTGTGTCCAGGAGTCGGGTTTAACCCTAACCCACTGAGTGGCAGAAAGACTGAGAGGCAGCACTGGCTTACAGAGGGAGGGGGGGGGGGGCTTGACCACGGACCGCATGGACGTCGCTGTTCTGGACTAGAGATGGACTTCATAATAGTGTGTGATTTTCTCACTCAAACCACTGCCACCTGCGCTGCTTCTGCTTTTACAGGGAAAAGCTGCCCATAACTGCTTGTCTGTGATCTGTAAGAATTCATAATAATTGCATATTATCAGCGAAAAGGAGCTAGCTAAAGTTCCAGTGTATATCTGTATTTCTGCACTCGTCCAATGATTACATTTCCAACGTGTTTTGGCCTCGGTGAGTAATGTAGCCAATCACTGACCTGTTTGTAGACTTCTACAATGGAGTTGGCCAATCACAGACCTGTTTGTAGACTTCTACAACGGAGTTGGCCAATCACAGACCTGTTTGTAGACTTCTACAACGGAGTTGGCCAATCACAGACCTGTTTGTAGACTTCTACAACGGAGTTGGCCAATCGCAGACCTGTTTGTAGACTTCTACAACGGAGTTGGCCAATCACAGGTGTTGAATTTGGAATCACTCACCGCTCGAGTGTTTGTCCGGGTGCTGAGTTCAGTTAAACACACGTGTCAATCCTCTGTAAGTGCAGACATTGTCAAAATAAGAGATTCATTGTATACCAACGTCACTGCGGAACTTTGTGAGATTGCGTTTATTGAATGAGTGACAGCTTTTAGTGAATATAAAGTATATTACCACCTCTACACGCTACAAAACACGGACCCATCCACACACACACATGCGGGATTCACTCGAATAATGTGATGAAGGACAGTTATAAACATTTATGTCAAAATCAGGCTCCTAAAAATGTCAGGAAAACACGATTCCTGGCTGCATATCATTATCCACGGATCACTGAATCGTTGGTAGGTTGTGAGGATCGTTTGCTCTACTCATGTTTTCCTCCATTAACTCCAGTCAGGCGGCCGCACTTCTGCCCCGGCTGAGGCGCGTTACGGCCGGGAAAGTGACGCCAATGCATTCCCTCTATATAGGCAGAGGTAATGAGACACAGGTGTAAACAGTGAGTGCTAATGAGTCCGGGCAAAGGATTATGGGTAATGTAGTCTATGATAGGATGGCAGTTCGGGTTGGAGTGCCCTCTGGTGGTGATCACGGGCACTCACACTGGTGAATTGTGACACATACCATGCCAATGACACACACATTTTACAGTGTTGCTATTTATTTTCAAATAATTGCATCTAAATATTAATATCACTCATCGTCATCTGAATCCCAAACTAAATATATTAAGCAGCTAAGACTTGATTTAAATAGCATAAAGTGACATCTAAATGGGCATTGACTGTTTTCTGTAAGAGTGTTTTAGTTTTAAGGGTACTGTTCAGCAGAGTTTAACAGTCTGTCTTTAAAAGTACAGCGATCAAATGATCTAGGCTACGTGGACACTAAAAAGTAAAAAAAAAACGTTACAATTTTTTTAATTTGAATGTTGTGTGTGTGTTTGGAAGTAGGGGGTGAGTGTTTAAAGATATTATTTAGTAGACAAGTTAATGCAAAGTATAATTGATCAATTTTGTGCTATAATTTCTTGTTAACAGTAGCAACTGCACATAAAAAACTTTTTTTTTGTAGAAATTGTGAATATTATGTAATTGTCTTAAATGTTTGCATTTCATCTCCCAGATAACAGACAAAGACTAAATCAGCGTTCAATCAATGTTAATGCATCAACTGAAATATCATTGAATCAATATTGAGATTAAACATTTATTTTCCATCAGGTTTGCACCCTGAAATTAGGTTATTTCAATTATGAAAAATACAGGTCCTTCTCAAAAAATGTGCATATTGTGATAAAGTTCATTATTTTCCATAATGTAATGATAAAAATTAAACTTTCATATATTTTAGATTCATTGCACACCAACTGAAATATTTCAGGTCTTTTATTTTTTTAATACTGATGATTTTGGCATGCAGCTCATAAACGCAAAATTCTCAAAAAAAAAAATTCCTCCAGACTCTGGCACCCTGATTTCCCAATGACATGCAAAATTTGCTTTCATCGGAAAAAAGTCCTTTGGCCCCCTGAGCACCAGTCCAGTGCTGCTTCTCTGTAGCCCAAAAGTGTCTTGACCTGGGGAATGCGGCACCTGTAGCCCATTTCCTGCTCACGCCTGTGCACGGTGGCTCTGGATGTTTCTACTCCAGACTCAGTCCACTGCTTCCGCAGGTCCCCCAAGGTCTGGAATCGGTCCTTCTCCACAATCTTCCTCAGGGTCCGCTCACCTCCTCTCGTTCTGCAGAGTTTTTTGCCACACTTTTTCCTTCCCACAGACTTCTCACTGAGGTGCCTTACATTTACATTTACGCATTTGGCAGACGCTTTTATCCAAAGCGACTTACATTGCATTCAAGGTACACATTTTTGTATATTATTGTCAGTTCTTGCTTTCCCTGGGAATCGAACCCATGACCTTGGCGTTGCTAGCGCCATGCTCTACTGTTTGAGCTACAGGAAAGATGCCTTGATACAGCACTCTGGGAACAGCCTATTTGTTCAGAAATGTCTTTCTGTGTCTTCCCCTCTCGCTTGAGGGTGTCAATAATGGCCTTCTGGACAGCAGTCAGGTCGGCAGTCTGACCCATGATTGCGGTTTTGAGTAATGAACCAGGCTGGGAGTTTTTAAAAGCCTCAGGAATCTTTTGCAGGTGTTTAGAGTTAATTAGTTGATTCAGATGATTAGGTTAATAGCTCGTTTAGAGAACCGCTTCATGATATGCTAATTGTTTGAGACAGGAATTTGGGGTTTTCATGAGCTGTGTGCCAAAATCATCAGTATTAAAACAATAAAAGACCTGAAATATTTCAGGTGGTGTGCAATGAATCTAAAATATATGAAAGTTTAATTTTATCATTACATGATGGAAAATAATGAACTTTATCACAATATGCACATTTTTTTGAGAAGGACCTATATTTCCAGTCTCTGTTTACCTTCTCCTCCAGTGGGCTGCCGTTCTCAGTGTAATATAACATGACGCGCTCCGCCTCTATTGCATGTATGCACTTTTGTCTTTAAACGCGGTGTTTTTGGGTCAACAGCTTATAAAAACTTTTTGGTTCTGGGTTTTTTAGCTTGTTTTCTATACACCTTGTCACATATCAGCTTTTAAACATTGTTCGTTTTTTTTGTTATTAGTCAGAAATAACAAGGAGGCAGCCTCGCACAATAGAAAGTCAATGGAGGCGATTGGTTTGTTTTTCACATACATCTCCAAAGTGGAGTACATATACATCTTAAGATAAATGTTTATTTGCAGATGAGCACATAACATAAAATATACGTGTGTGTGTGTGTGTGTGTGTGTGTGTGTGTGTGTGTGTGTGTGTGTGTGTGTGTGTGTGTGTGTGTGTGTGTGTGTGTGTGTGTGTGAGTGTGTGTGTGTATCTGGTGGAGAGCAGCTGATGAAGGAATGCTGTCATCAAAGGCTTTGAGTCAGTATACTACAGAAATGAATAAAACATCTATTTAAATCTTAAGTTGTATTTTATTTCAAACAGAGTTATTTCAGCACTTTTCTGATTCTTGATGCCTGTGCATTTGCTGCAGAGCTTTTGTGGTGGAGCAGGGCCTGCAAGACACGGGGTGGCATGTGTGGGGAAAACCTGAAACAAAAATATAAAGTAAGATCATTTAGTTACTTCTAATACAGAAATCAAATGACAATGAACTGTTAAAATGAGTGCTTTTGTATTATGTTTGTGTGTTCTGGTAGGATCTGAGATGTCAGCAGACGGGTGTGAGCACTGAGGATCTTCATCTCTTCACCTGCCCTTACTGCCTCATCTGGCCCAGATGCTGCTGTGGTCTCTTCATCCTCAGTGAACCCAGAGCCAGTGAGACTCCTAGAAAAAGACCAAAAGCAACTTATAGTGCACTTAGGGACGATCCCCCTGGAGCTAAGAGCCTTTCTCAAGGACACACTGTTGGTGACGGCTGCGGAGATCAAACCTTCAGCTCATCCGTTCAGTGCTTTAGCCCACTACACCACAAAAGGTGACGGCTGCGGAGATCAAACCTTCAGCTCATCCGTTCAGTGCTTTAGCCCACTACACCACAAAAGGTGACGGCTGTGGAGATCAAACCTTCTGCTCATCCGTTCAGTGCTTTAGCCCACTACACCACAAAAGGTGACGGCTGCGGAGATCAAACCTTCTGCTCATCCGTTCAGTGCTTTAGCCCACTACACCACAAAAGGTGACGGCTGCGGTGATCAAACCTTCTGCTCATCCGTTCAGTGCTTTAGCCCACTACACCCCAAAAGGTGACGGCTGTGGAGATCAAACCTTCTGCTCATCTGTTCAGTGCTTTAGCCCACTACACCACAAAATGTGACGGCTGCGGAGATCAAACCTTCTGATCATCCGTTCAGTGCTTTAGCCCACTACACCACAAAAGGTGACGGCTGTGGAGATCAAACCTTCTGCTCATCCGTTCAGTGCTTTAGCCCACTACACCACAAAAGGTGACGGCTGCGGAGATCAAACCTTCAGCTCATCCGTTCAGTGCTTTAGCCCACTACACCACAAAAGGTGACGGCTGTGGAGATCAAACCTTCAGCTCATCCGTTCAGCGCTTTAGCCCACTACACCACAAAAGGTGACGGCTGCGGTGATCAAACCTTCTGCTCATCCGTTCAGTGCTTTAGCCCACTACACCACAAAAGGTGACGGCTGCGGAGATCAAACCTTCTGCTCATCCGTTCAGTGCTTTAGCCCACTACACCACAAAAGGTGACGGCTGTGGAGATCAAACCTTCAGCTCATCCGTTCAGCGCTTTAGCCCACTACACCACTAAAGGTGACGGCTGCGGAGATCAAACCTTCTGCTCATCCGTTCAGTGCTTTAGCCCACTACACCACTAAAGGTGACGGCTGCGGAGATCAAACCTTCAGCTCATCCGTTCAGTGCTTTAGCCCACTACACCACAAAAGGTGACGGCTGCGGAGATCAAACCTTCTGCTCATCCGTTCAGTGCTTTAGCCCACTACACCACAAAAGGTGACGGCTGCGGAGATCAAACCTTCAGCTCATCCGTTCAGTGCTTTAGCCCACTACACCACAAAAGGTGACGGCTGCGGAGATCAAACCTTCTGCTCATCCGTTCAGTGCTTTAGCCCACTACACCACAAAAGGTGACGGCTGCGGTGATCAAACCTTCTGCTCATCCGTTCAGTGCTTTAGCCCACTACACCACAAAAGGTGACGGCTGCGGAGATCAAACCTTCTGCTCATCCGTTCAGTGCTTTAGCCCACTACACCACTAAAGGTGACGGCTGCGGAGATCAAACCTTCTGCTCATCCGTTCAGTGCTTTAGCCCACTACACCACAAAAGGTGACGGCTGCGGTGATCAAACCTTCTGCTCATCCGTTCAGTGCTTTAGCCCACTACACCACAAAAGGTGACGGCTGTGGAGATCAAACCTTCTGCTCATCTGTTCAGTGCTTTAGCCCACTACACCACAAAAGGTGACGGCTGCGGTGATCAAACCTTCTGCTCATCCGTTCAGTGCTTTAGCCCACTACACCACAAAAGGTGACGGCTGTGGAGATCAAACCTTCTGCTCATCCGTTCAGCGCTTTAGCCCACTACACCACAAAAGGTGACGGCTGTGGAGATCAAACCTTCTGCTCATCCGTTCAGTGCTTTAGCCCACTACACCACAAAAGGTGACGGCTGCGGAGATCACACCTTCTGCTCATCCGTTCAGTGCTTTAGCCCACTACACCACAAAAGGTGACGGCTGCGGTGATCAAACCTTCTGCTCATCCGTTCAGCGCTTTAGCCCACTACACCACAAAAGGTGACGGCTGTGGAGATCAAACCTTCTGCTCATCCGTTCAGTGCTTTAGCCCACTACACCACAAAAGGTGACGGCTGCGGTGATCAAACCTTCAGCTCATCCGTTCAGTGCTTTAGCCCACTACACCACAAAAGGTGACGGCTGCGGAGATCAAACCTTCTGCTCATCCGTTCAGTGCTTTAGCCCACTACACCACAAAAGGTGACGGCTGTGGAGATCACACCTTCTGCTCATCCGTTCAGTGCTTTAGCCCACTACACCACAAAAGGTGACGGCTGCGGAGATCAAACCTTCTGCTCATCCGTTCAGTGCTTTAGCCCACTACACCACAAAAGGTGACGGCTGTGGAGATCAAACCTTCTGATCATCCGTTCAGTGCTTTAGCCCACTACACCACAAAAGGTGACGGCTGTGGAGATCAAACCTTCTGATCATCCGTTCAGTGCTTTAGCCCACTACACCACAAAAGGTGACGGCTGCGGTGATCAAACCTTCTGCTCATCCGTTCAGTGCTTTAGCCCACTACACCACAAAAGGTGACGGCTGTGGAGATCAAACCTTCTGATCATCCGTTCAGTGCTTTAGCCCACTACACCACAAAAGGTGACGGCTGCGGTGATCAAACCTTCTGCTCATCCGTTCAGTGCTTTAGCCCACTACACCACAAAAGGTGACGGCTGCGGAGATCAAACCTTCTGATCATCCGTTCAGTGCTTTAGCCCACTACACCACAAAAGGTGACGGCTGCGGAGATCAAACCTTCTGCTCATCCGTTCAGTGCTTTAGCCCACTACACCACAAAAGGTGACGGCTGCGGTGATCAAACCTTCTGCTCATCCGTTCAGTGCTTTAGCCCACTACACCACAAAAGGTGACGGCTGTGGAGATCAAACCTTCTGCTCATCCGTTCAGTGCTTTAGCCCACTACACCACAAAAGGTGACGGCTGCGGAGATCAAACCTTCTGCTCATCCGTTCAGTGCTTTAGCCCACTACACCACAAAAGGGGACGGCTGCGGAGATCAAACCTTCTGCTCATCCGTTCAGTGCTTTAGCCCACTACACCACTAAAGGTGACGGCTGTGGAGATCAAACCTTCTGCTCATCCGTTCAGTGCTTTAGCCCACTACACCACAAAAGGTGACGGCTGTGGAGATCAAACCTTCTGCTCATCCGTTCAGTGCTTTAGCCCACTACACCACTAAAGGTGACGGCTGTGGAGATCAAACCTTCTGCTCATCCGTTCAGTGCTTTAGCCCACTACACCACAAAAGGTGACGGCTGTGGAGATCAAACCTTCTGCTCATCCGTTCAGTGCTTTAGCCCACTACACCACTAAAGGTGACGGCTGTGGAGATCAAACCTTCTGCTCATCCGTTCAGTGCTTTAGCCCACTACACCACAAAAGGTGACGGCTGTGGAGATCAAACCTTCTGCTCATCCGTTCAGTGCTTTAGCCCACTACACCACAAAAGGTGACGGCTGCGGAGATCAAACCTTCTGCTCATCCGTTCAGTGCTTTAGCCCACTACACCACAAAAGGTGACGGCTGCGGAGATCAAACCTTCTGCTCATCCGTTCAGTGCTTTAGCCCACTACACCACAAAAGGTGACGGCTGTGGAGATCAAACCTTCTGCTCATCCGTTCAGTGCTTTAGCCCACTACACCACAAAAGGTGACGGCTGTGGAGATCAAACCTTCTGCTCATCCGTTCAGTGCTTTAGCCCACTACACCACAAAAGGTGACGGCTGCGGAGATCAAACCTTCTGCTCATCAGTTCAGTGCTTTAGCCCACTACACCACAAAAGGTGACGGCTGCGGAGATCAAACCTTCTGCTCATCCGTTCAGTGCTTTAGCCCACTACACCACAAAAGGTGACGGCTGCGGAGATCAAACCTTCTGCTCATCCGTTCAGTGCTTTAGCCCACTACACCACTAAAGGTGACGGCTGCGGAGATCAAACATTCTGCTCATCAGTTCAGTGCTTTAGCCCACTACACCACAAAAGGTGACGGCTGCGGAGATCAAACCTTCTGCTCATCCGTTCAGTGCTTTAGCCCACTACACCACAAAAGGGGACGGCTGCGGAGATCAAACCTTCAGCTCATCCGTTCAGTGCTTTAGCCCACTACACCACAAAAGGTGACGGCTGCGGAGATCAAACCTTCTGCTCATCCGTTCAGTGCTTTAGCCCACTACACCACAAAAGGTGACGGCTGCGGAGATCAAACATTCTGCTCATCAGTTCAGTGCTTTAGCCCACTACACCACAAAAGGTGACGGCTGCGGAGATCAAACATTCTGCTCATCAGTTCAGTGCTTTAGCCCACTACACCACAAAAGGTGACGGCTGTGGAGATCAAACCTTCTGATCATCCGTTCAGTGCTTTAGCCCACTACACCACAAAAGGTGACGGCTGCGGTGATCAAACCTTCTGCTCATCCGTTCAGTGCTTTAGCCCACTACACCACAAAAGGTGACGGCTGCGGAGATCAAACCTTCTGCTCATCCGTTCAGTGCTTTAGCCCACTACACCACAAAAGGTGACGGCTGCGGTGATCAAACCTTCTGCTCATCCGTTCAGTGCTTTAGCCCACTACACCACAAAAGGTGACGGCTGCGGAGATCAAACCTTCTGCTCATCCGTTCAGTGCTTTAGCCCACTACACCACAAAAGGTGACGGCTGTGGAGATCAAACCTTCTGCTCATCCGTTCAGTGCTTTAGCCCACTACACCACAAAAGGTGACGGCTGTGGAGATCAAACCTTCTGCTCATCCGTTCAGTGCTTTAGCCCACTACACCACAAAAGGTGACGGCTGTGGAGATCATACCTTCTGCTCATCCGTTCAGTGCTTTAGCCCACTACACCACAAAAGGTGACGGCTGCGGTGATCAAACCTTCTGCTCATCCGTTCAGCGCTTTAGCCCACTACACCACAAAAGGTGACGGCTGCGGAGATCAAACCTTCTGCTCATCCGTTCAGCGCTTTAGCCCACTACACCACAAAAGGTGACGGCTGCGGTGATCAAACCTTCTGCTCATCCGTTCAGTGCTTTAGCCCACTACACCACAAAAGGTGACGGCTGTGGAGATCAAACCTTCTGATCATCCGTTCAGTGCTTTAGCCCACTACACCACAAAAGGTGACGGCTGTGGAGATCACACCTTCTGCTCATCCGTTCAGTGCTTCAGCCCACTACACCACAAAAGGTGACGGCTGCGGAGATCAAACCTTCTGCTCATCCGTTCAGTGCTTTAGCCCACTACACCACAAAAGGTGACGGCTGCGGAGATCAAACCTTCTGCTCATCCGTTCAGTGCTTTAGCCCACTACACCACAAAAGGTGACGGCTGTGGAGATCACACCTTCTGCTCATCCGTTCAGTGCTTTAGCCCACTACACCACAAAAGGTGACGGCTGTGGAGATCAAACCTTCTGCTCATCCGTTCAGTGCTTTAGCCCACTACACCCCAAAAGGTGACGGCTGTGGAGATCAAACCTTCTGATCATCCGTTCAGTGCTTTAGCCCACTACACCACAAAAGGTGACGGCTGTGGAGATCAAACCTTCTGCTCATCCGTTCAGTGCTTTAGCCCACTACACCACAAAAGGTGACGGCTGTGGAGATCAAACCTTCTGCTCATCCGTTCAGTGCTTTAGCCCACTACACCACAAAAGGTGACGGCTGCGGAGATCAAACCTTCTGCTCATCCGTTCAGTGCTTTAGCCCACTACACCACAAAAGGTGACGGCTGCGGTGATCAAACCTTCAGCTCATCCGTTCAGCGCTTTAGCCCACTACACCACAAAAGGTGACGGCTGCGGAGATCAAACCTTCTGCTTATCCGTTCAGTGCTTTAGCCCACTACACCACAAAAGGTGACGGCTGTGGAGATCAAACCTTCTGCTCATCCGTTCAGTGCTTTAGCCCACTACACCACAAAAGGTGACGGCTGCGGAGATCAAACCTTCTGCTCATCCGTTCAGTGCTTTAGCCCACTACACCACAAAAGGTGACGGCTGCGGAGATCAAACATTCTGATCATCCGTTCAGTGCTTTAGCCCACTACACCCCAAAAGGTGACGGCTGCGGTGATCAAACCTTCTGCTCATCCGTTCAGTGCTTTAGCCCACTACACCACAAAAGGTGACGGCTGTGGAGATCAAACCTTCTGCTCATCCGTTCAGTGCTTTAGCCCACTACACCACAAAAGGTGACGGCTGCGGAGATCAAACCTTCTGCTCATCCGTTCAGTGCTTTAGCCCACTACACCACAAAAGGTGACGGCTGCGGTGATCAAACCTTCTGCTCATCCGTTCAGTGCTTTAGCCCACTACACCACAAAAGGTGACGGCTGCGGAGATCAAACCTTCTGCTCATCAGTTCAGTGCTTTAGCCCACTACACCACAAAAGGTGACGGCTGCGGAGATCAAACCTTCTGCTCATCCGTTCAGTGCTTTAGCCCACTACACCACAAAAGGTGACGGCTGTGGAGATCAAACCTTCTGCTCATCCGTTCAGTGCTTTAGCCCACTACACCACAAAAGGTGACGGCTGCGGAGATCACACCTTCTGATCATCCGTTCAGTGCTTTAGCCCACTACACCACAAAAGGTGACGGCTGCGGAGATCAAACCTTCTGATCATCCGCTCAGCGCTTTAGCCCACTACACCACAAAAGGTGACGGCTGCGGAGATCAAACCTTCTGATCATCCGTTCAGTGCTTTAGCCCACTACACCACAAAAGGTGACGGCTGCGGAGATCAAACATTCTGCTCATCAGTTCAGTGCTTTAGCCCACTACACCACAAAAGGTGACGGCTGCGGAGATCAAACCTTCTGCTCATCCGTTCAGTGCTTTAGCCCACTACACCACAAAAGGTGACGGCTGCGGAGATCAAACATTCTGCTCATCAGTTCAGTGCTTTAGCCCACTACACCACAAAAGGTGACGGCTGCGGAGATCAAACATTCTGCTCATCAGTTCAGTGCTTTAGCCCACTACACCACAAAAGGTGACGGCTGTGGAGATCAAACCTTCTGATCATCCGTTCAGTGCTTTAGCCCACTACACCACAAAAGGTGACGGCTGCGGAGATCAAACCTTCTGCTCATCCGTTCAGTGCTTTAGCCCACTACACCACAAAAGGTGACGGCTGCGGAGATCAAACCTTCTGCTCATCCGTTCAGTGCTTTAGCCCACTACATCACAAAAGGGGACGGCTGTGGAGATCAAACCTTCTGCTCATCCGTTCAGTGCTTTAGCCCACTACACCACAAAAGGTGACGGCTGCGGAGATCAAACCTTCTGCTCATCCGTTCAGTGCTTTAGCCCACTACACCACAAAAGGTGACGGCTGAGGAGATCAAACCTTCTGCTCATCCGTTCAGTGCTTTAGCCCACTACACCACAAAAGGTGACGGCTGAGGAGATCAAACCTTCTGCTCATCCGTTCAGTGCTTTAGCCCACTACACCACTAAAGGTGACGGCTGTGGAGATCAAACCTTCTGCTCATCCGTTCAGTGCTTTAGCCCGCTACACCACAAAAGGTGACGGCTGCGGTGATCAAACCTTCTGCTCATCCGTTCAGTGCTTTAGCCCACTACACCACAAAAGGTGACGGCTGAGGAGATCAAACCTTCTGCTCATCCGTTCAGTGCTTTAGCCCACTACACCACTAAAGGTGACGGCTGCGGTGATCAAACCTTCTGCTCATCCGTTCAGCGCTTTAGCCCACTACACCACAAAAGGTGACGGCTGCGGTGATCAAACCTTCTGCTCATCCGTTCAGTGCTTTAGCCCACTACACCACAAAAGGTGACGGCTGCGGAGATCAAACCTTCTGCTCATCCGTTCAGTGCTTTAGCCCACTACACCCCAAAAGGTGACGGCTGTGGAGATCAAACCTTCTGCTCATCCGTTCAGTGCTTTAGCCCACTACACCACAAAAGGTGACGGCTGTGGAGATCAAACCTTCTGCTCATCCGTTCAGTGCTTTAGCCCACTACACCACAAAAGGTGACGGCTGCGGTGATCAAACCTTCTGCTCATCCGTTCAGTGCTTTAGCCCACTACACCCCAAAAGGTGACGGCTGTGGAGATCAAACCTTCTGCTCATCTGTTCAGTGCTTTAGCCCACTACACCACAAAATGTGACGGCTGCGGAGATCAAACCTTCTGCTCATCCGTTCAGTGCTTTAGCCCACTACACCACAAAAGGTGACGGCTGCGGTGATCAAACCTTCTGATCATCTGTTCAGTGCTTTAGCCCACTACACCACAAAAGGTGACGGCTGTGGAGATCAAACCTTCTGCTCATCCGTTCAGTGCTTTAGCCCACTACACCACAAAAGGTGACGGCTGTGGAGATCACACCTTCTGCTCATCCGTTCAGTGCTTTAGCCCACTACACCACAAAAGGTGACGGCTGCGGAGATCAAACCTTCTGCTCATCCGTTCAGTGCTTTAGCCCACTACACCACAAAAGGTGACGGCTGTGGAGATCAAACCTTCTGCTCATCCGTTCAGTGCTTTAGCCCACTACACCACAAAAGGTGACGGCTGTGGAGATCACACCTTCTGCTCATCCGTTCAGTGCTTTAGCCCACTACACCACAAAAGGTGACGGCTGTGGAGATCACACCTTCTGCTCATCCGTTCAGTGCTTTAGCCCACTACACCACAAAAGGTGACGGCTGCGGAGATCAAACCTTCTGCTCATCCGTTCAGTGCTTTAGCCCACTACACCACAAAAGGTGACGGCTGTGGAGATCAAACCTTCTGATCATCCGTTCAGTGCTTTAGCCCACTACACCACAAAAGGTGACGGCTGCGGAGATCAAACCTTCTGCTCATCCGTTCAGTGCTTTAGCCCACTACACCACAAAAGGTGACGGCTGTGGAGATCAAACCTTCTGCTCATCCGTTCAGTGCTTTAGCCCACTACACCACAAAAGGTGACGGCTGCGGAGATCAAACCTTCTGATCATCCGTTCAGTGCTTTAGCCCACTACACCACAAAAGGTGACGGCTGCGGTGATCAAACCTTCTGCTCATCCGTTCAGTGCTTTAGCCCACTACACCACAAAAGGTGACGGCTGCGGAGATCAAACCTTCTGCTCATCCGTTCAGTGCTTTAGCCCACTACACCACAAAAGGTGACGGCTGCGGAGATCAAACCTTCTGCTCATCCGTTCAGTGCTTTAGCCCACTACACCACAAAAGGTGACGGCTGCGGAGATCAAACCTTCTGCTCATCCGTTCAGTGCTTTAGCCCACTACACCACAAAAGGTGACGGCTGTGGAGATCACACCTTCTGCTCATCCGTTCAGTGCTTTAGCCCACTACACCACAAAAGGTGACGGCTGTGGAGATCAAACCTTCTGCTCATCCGTTCAGTGCTTTAGCCCACTACACCCCAAAAGGTGACGGCTGTGGAGATCAAACCTTCTGATCATCCGTTCAGTGCTTTAGCCCACTACACCACAAAAGGTGACGGCTGCGGAGATCAAACATTCTGCTCATCCGTTCAGTGCTTTAGCCCACTACACCACAAAAGGTGACGGCTGCGGTGATCAAACCTTCAGCTCATCCGTTCAGTGCTTTAGCCCACTACACCACAAAAGGTGACGGCTGCGGAGATCAAACCTTCTGCTTATCCGTTCAGTGCTTTAGCCCACTACACCACAAAAGGTGACGGCTGCGGAGATCAAACATTCTGATCATCCGTTCAGTGCTTTAGCCCACTACACCCCAAAAGGTGACGGCTGCGGTGATCAAACCTTCTGATCATCCGTTTAGTGCTTTAGCCCACTACACCACAAAAGGTGACGGCTGCGGTGATCAAACCTTCTGATCATCCGTTCAGTGCTTTAGCCCACTACACCACAAAAGGTGACGGCTGCGGTGATCAAACCTTCTGCTCATCCGTTCAGTGCTTTAGCCCACTACACCACAAAAGGTGACGGCTGCGGAGATCAAACCTTCTGCTCATCCGTTCAGTGCTTTAGCCCACTACACCACAAAAGGTGACGGCTGCGGAGATCAAACCTTCTGCTCATCCGTTCAGTGCTTTAGCCCACTACACCACAAAAGGTGACGGCTGCGGTGATCAAACCTTCTGATCATCCGTTCAGTGCTTTAGCCCACTACACCACAAAAGGTGACGGCTGCGGTGATCAAACCTTCTGATCATCCGTTCAGTGCTTTAGCCCACTACACCACAAAAGGTGACGGCTGTGGAGATCAAACCTTCTGCTCATCCGTTCAGTGCTTTAGCCCACTACACCACAAAAGGTGACGGCTGTGGAGATCAAACCTTCTGATCATCCGTTCAGTGCTTTAGCCCACTACACCACAAAAGGTGACGGCTGCGGAGATCAAACCTTCTGCTCATCCGTTCAGTGCTTTAGCCCACTACACCACAAAAGGTGACGGCTGCGGTGATCAAACCTTCTGCTCATCCGTTCAGTGCTTTAGCCCACTACACCACAAAAGGTGACGGCTGCGGAGATCAAACCTTCTGCTCATCCGTTCAGCGCTTTAGCCCACTACACCACAAAAGGTGACGGCTGCGGTGATCAAACCTTCTGCTCATCCGTTCAGTGCTTTAGCCCACTACACCACTAAAGGTGACGGCTGCGGTGATCAAACCTTCTGCTCATCCGTTCAGTGCTTTAGCCCACTACACCACAAAAGGTGACGGCTGCGGAGATCAAACCTTCTGCTCATCCGTTCAGTGCTTTAGCCCACTACACCACAAAAGGTGACGGCTGCGGAGATCAAACCTTCTGCTCATCTGTTCAGTGCTTTAGCCCACTACACCACAAAAGGTGACGGCTGTGGAGATCACACCTTCTGCTCATCCGTTCAGTGCTTTAGCCCACTACACCACAAAAGGTGACGGCTGTGGAGATCACACCTTCTGCTCATCCGTTCAGTGCTTTAGCCCACTACACCACAAAAGGGGACGGCTGCGGTGATCAAACCTTCTGCTCATCCGTTCAGTGCTTTAGCCCACTACACCACAAAAGGTGACGGCTGTGGAGATCAAACCTTCTGCTCATCCGTTCAGTGCTTTAGCCCACTACACCACAAAAGGTGACGGCTGCGGAGATCAAACCTTCAGCTCATCCGTTCAGTGCTTTAGCCCACTACACCACAAAAGGTGACGGCTGTGGAGATCAAACCTTCTGCTCATCCGTTCAGTGCTTTAGCCCACTACACCACAAAAGGTGACGGCTGTGGAGATCAAACCTTCTGCTCATCCGTTCAGTGCTTTAGCCCACTACACCACAAAAGGTGACGGCTGTGGAGATCAAACCTTCTGCTCATCCGTTCAGTGCTTTAGCCCACTACACCACAAAAGGTGACGGCTGCGGAGATCAAACCTTCTGCTCATCCGTTCAGTGCTTTAGCCCACTACACCACAAAAGGTGACGGCTGTGGAGATCAAACCTTCTGCTCATCCGTTCAGTGCTTTAGCCCACTACACCACAAAAGGTGACGGCTGCGGAGATCAAACCTTCAGCTCATCCGTTCAGTGCTTTAGCCCACTACACCACAAAAGGTGACGGCTGCGGAGATCACACCTTCTGCTCATCCGTTCAGTGCTTTAGCCCACTACACCACAAAAGGTGACGGCTGCGGAGATCACACCTTCTGATCATCCGTTCAGTGCTTTAGCCCACTACACCACAAAAGGTGACGGCTGCGGTGATCAAACCTTCTGCTCATCTGTTCAGTGCTTTAGCCCACTACACCACAAAAGGTGACGGCTGCAGAGATCAAACCTTCTGCTCATCCGTTCAGTGCTTTAGCCCACTACACCACAAAAGGTGACGGCTGCGGAGATCACACCTTCTGATCATCCGTTCAGTGCTTTAGCCCACTACACCACAAAAGGTGACGGCTGCGGTGATCAAACCTTCTGCTCATCCGTTCAGTGCTTTAGCCCACTACACCACAAAAGGTGACGGCTGCGGAGATCACACCTTCTGCTCATCCGTTCAGTGCTTTAGCCCACTACACCACAAAAGGTGACGGCTGCGGAGATCACACCTTCTGATCATCCGTTCAGTGCTTTAGCCCACTACACCACAAAAGGTGACGGCTGCGGTGATCAAACCTTCTGCTCATCTGTTCAGTGCTTTAGCCCACTACACCACAAAAGGTGACGGCTGCGGAGATCAAACCTTCTGCTCATCTGTTCAGTGCTTTAGCCCACTACACCACAAAAGGTGACGGCTGCAGAGATCAAACCTTCTGCTCATCCGTTCAGTGCTTTAGCCCACTACACCACAAAAGGTGACGGCTGCGGAGATCAAACCTTCTGCTCATCCGTTCAGCGCTTTAGCCCACTACACCACAAAAGGTGACGGCTGCGGTGATCAAACCTTCTGCTCATCCGTTCAGCGCTTTAGCCCACTACACCACAAAAGGGGACGGCTGTGGAGATCAAACCTTCTGCTCATCCGTTCAGTGCTTCAGCCCACTACACCACAAAAGGTGACGGCTGTGGAGATCAAACCTTCTGCTCATCCGTTCAGTGCTTCAGCCCACTACACCACAAAAGGTGACGGCTGTGGAGATCAAACCTTCTGCTCATCCGTTCAGTGCTTTAGCCCACTACACCACAAAAGGTGACGGCTGTGGAGATCAAACCTTCTGCTCATCCGTTCAGTGCTTTAGCCCACTACACCACTAAAGGTGACGGCTGTGGAGATCAAACCTTCTGCTCATCCGTTCAGTGCTTTAGCCCACTACACCACTAAAGGTGACGGCTGTGGAGATCAAACCTTCTGCTCATCCGTTCAGTGCTTTAGCCCACTACACCACTAAAGGTGACGGCTGTGGAGATCAAACCTTCTGCTCATCCGTTCAGTGCTTTAGCCCACTACACCACAAAAGGTGACGGCTGCGGAGATCAAACCTTCTGCTCATCCGTTCAGTGCTTTAGCCCACTACACCACTAAAGGTGACGGCTGCGGAGATCAAACCTTCTGCTCATCCGTTCAGTGCTTTAGCCCACTACACCACTAAAGGTGACGGCTGCGGTGATCAAACCTTCTGCTCATCCGTTCAGTGCTTTAGCCCACTACACCACTAAAGGTGACGGCTGCGGAGATCAAACCTTCTGCTCATCCGTTCAGCGCTTTAGCCCACTACACCACAAAAGGTGACGGCTGTGGAGATCAAACCTTCTGCTCATCCGTTCAGCGCTTTAGCCCACTACACCACAAAAGGTGACGGCTGTGGAGATCAAACCTTCTGCTCATCCGTTCAGCGCTTTAGCCCACTACACCACTAAAGGTGACGGCTGCGGAGATCAAACCTTCTGCTCATCCGTTCAGTGCTTTAGCCCACTACACCACTAAAGGTGACGGCTGCGGAGATCAAACCTTCTGCTCATCCGTTCAGTGCTTTAGCCCACTACAC
The DNA here is from genome assembly GCF_024679245.1 of Pseudorasbora parva. NCBI lineage: Eukaryota > Metazoa > Chordata > Actinopteri > Cypriniformes > Gobionidae > Pseudorasbora > Pseudorasbora parva. The sequence goes on from NC_090189.1 coordinate 92,976, forward strand.
CACTAAAGGTGACGGCTGCGGTGATCAAACCTTCTGCTCATCCGTTCAGTGCTTTAGCCCACTACACCACAAAAGGTGACGGCTGCGGTGATCAAACCTTCTGCTCATCCGTTCAGCGCTTTAGCCCACTACACCACAAAAGGTGACAGCTGCGGAGATCACACCTTCTGCTCATCTGTTCAGTGCTTTAGCCCACTACACCACTAAAGGTGACGGCTGCGGAGATCAAACCTTCTGCTCATCCGTTCAGCGCTTTAGCCCACTACACCACAAAAGGTGACGGCTGTGGAGATCAAACCTTCTGCTCATCCGTTCAGTGCTTTAGCCCACTACACCACAAAAGGTGACGGCTGCGGTGATCAAACCTTCTGCTCATCCGTTCAGTGCTTTAGCCCACTACACCACAAAAGGTGACGGCTGCGGTGATCAAACCTTCTGCTCATCCGTTCAGTGCTTTAGCCCACTACACCACAAAAGGTGACGGCTGTGGAGATCACACCTTCTGCTCATCCGTTCAGTGCTTTAGCCCACTACACCACAAAAGGTGACGGCTGCGGAGATCAAACCTTCTGCTCATCCGTTCAGTGCTTTAGCCCACTACACCACAAAAGGTGACGGCTGCGGAGATCAAACCTTCTGCTCATCCGTTCAGTGCTTTAGCCCACTACACCACAAAAGGTGACGGCTGCGGAGATCAAACCTTCTGCTCATCCGTTCAGTGCTTTAGCCCACTACACCACAAAAGGTGACGGCTGTGGAGATCAAACCTTCTGCTCATCCGTTCAGTGCTTTAGCCCACTACACCACAAAAGGTGACGGCTGTGGAGATCAAACCTTCTGCTCATCCGTTCAGTGCTTTAGCCCACTACACCACTAAAGGTGACGGCTGTGGAGATCAAACCTTCTGCTCATCCGTTCAGTGCTTTAGCCCACTACACCACAAAAGGTGACGGCTGCGGAGATCAAACCTTCTGCTCATCCGTTCAGTGCTTTAGCCCACTACACCACAAAAGGTGACGGCTGTGGAGATCAAACCTTCTGCTCATCCGTTCAGTGCTTTAGCCCACTACACCACTAAAGGTGACGGCTGCGGAGATCAAACCTTCTGCTCATCCGTTCAGTGCTTTAGCCCACTACACCACAAAAGGTGACGGCTGCGGAGATCAAACCTTCTGCTCATCCGTTCAGTGCTTTAGCCCACTACACCACAAAAGGTGACGGCTGTGGAGATCAAACCTTCTGCTCATCCGTTCAGTGCTTTAGCCCACTACACCACAAAAGGTGACGGCTGTGGAGATCAAACCTTCTGCTCATCCGTTCAGTGCTTTAGCCCACTACACCACTAAAGGTGACGGCTGTGGAGATCAAACCTTCTGCTCATCCGTTCAGTGCTTTAGCCCACTACACCACAAAAGGTGACGGCTGCGGTGATCAAACCTTCTGATCATCCGTTCAGTGCTTTAGCCCACTACACCACAAAAGGTGACGGCTGCGGAGATCAAACCTTCTGCTCATCCGTTCAGCGCTTTAGCCCACTACACCACAAAAGGTGACGGCTGTGGAGATCAAACCTTCTGATCATCCGTTCAGTGCTTTAGCCCACTACACCACAAAAGGTGACGGCTGTGGAGATCAAACCTTCTGATCATCCGTTCAGTGCTTTAGCCCACTACACCACAAAAGGTGACGGCTGTGGAGATCAAACCTTCTGCTCATCCGTTCAGTGCTTTAGCCCACTACACCCCAAAAGGTGACGGCTGTGGAGATCAAACCTTCTGATCATCCGTTCAGTGCTTTAGCCCACTACACCACAAAAGGTGACGGCTGCGGTGATCAAACCTTCTGCTCATCCGTTCAGTGCTTTAGCCCACTACACCACAAAAGGGGACGGCTGTGGAGATCAAACCTTCTGCTCATCCGTTCAGTGCTTTAGCCCACTACACCACAAAAGGTGACGGCTGTGGAGATCAAACCTTCTGCTCATCCGTTCAGTGCTTTAGCCCACTACACCACTAAAGGTGACGG
>NC_090189.1:100000-135000 GCF_024679245.1 Pseudorasbora parva
CATGAAGGTCTCCAAAATCTCCTGATAGCGAGCTGCATTGACCCTGCCCTTGATAAAACACAGTGGACCAACACCAGCAGCTGACATGGCACCCCAGACCATCACTGACTGTGGGGACTTGACACTGGACTTCAGGCATTTTGGGCATTTCCTTCTCCCCAGTCTTCCTCCAGACTCTGGCACCCTGATTTCCCAATGACATGCAAAATTTGCTTTCATCCGAAAAAAGTCCTTTGGCCCCCTGAGCACCAGTCCAGTGCTGCTTCTCTGTAGCCCAAAAGTGTCTTGGGCTGGGGAATGCGGCACCTGTAGCCCATTTCCTGCTCACGCCTGTGCACGGTGGCTCTGGATGTTTCTACTCCAGACTCAGTCCACTGCTTCCACAGGTCCCTCAAGGTCTGGAATCGGTCCTTCTCCACAATCTTCCTCAGGGTCCGCTCACCTCTTCTCGTTCAGCAGAGTTTTTTGCCACACTTTTGCCTTCCCACTGAGGTGCCTTGATACAGCACTCTGGGAACAGCCTATTTGTTCAGAAATGTCTTTCTGTGTCTTCCCCTCTCGCTTGAGGGTGTCAATGATGGCCTTCTGGACAGCAGTCAGGTCGGCAGTCTGACCCATGATTGCGGTTTTGAGTAATGAACCAGGCTGGGAGTTTTTAAAAGCCTCAGGAATCTTTTGCAGGTGTTTAGAGTTAATTAGTTGATTCAGATAATTAGGTTAATAGCTCGTTTAGAGAACCGCTTCATGATATGCTAATTGTTTGAGACAGGAATTTGGGGTTTTCATGAGCTGTGTGCCAAAATCATCAGTATTAAAACAATAAAAGACCTGAAATATTTCAGTTGGTGTAATGAATCTAAAATATATGAAAGTTTAATTTTTATCATTACATTATGGAAAATAATTAACTTTATCACAATATGCACATTTTTTTAGAAGGACCTGTACATATCTATGGGGCTACCGTTCTCTTAATACTCCACGGGCTACTCACAGTATACATATCTATGGGGCTACCGTTCTCTTAATACTCCACGGGCTACTCACAGTATACATATCTATGGGGCTACAGTTCTCTTAATACTCCATGGGCTACTCACAGTATACATATCTATGGGGCTACCGTTCTCTTAATACTCCACGGGCTACTCACAGTATACATATCTATGGGGCTACCGTTCTCTTAATACTCCACGGGCTACTCACAGTATACATATCTATGGGGCTACCGTTCTCTTAATACTCCACGGGCTACTCACAGTATACATATCTATGGGGCTACCGTTCTCTTAATACTCCATGGGCTACTCACAGTATACATATCTATGGGGCTACAGTTCTCTTAATACTCCACGGGCTACTCACAGTATACATATCTATGGGGCTACCGTTCTCTTAATACTCCATGGGCTACTCACAGTATACATATCTATGGGGCTACAGTTCTCTTAATACTCCATGGGCTACTCACAGTATACATATCTATGGGGCTACCGTTCTCTTAATACTCCACGGGCTACTCACAGTATACATATCTATGGGGCTACCGTACTCTTAATACTCCATGGGCTACTCACAGTATACATATCTATGGGGCTACCGTTCTCTTAATACTCCATGGGCTACTCACAGTATACATATCTATGGGGCTACCGTTCTCTTAATACTCCATGGGCTACTCACAGTATACATATCTATGGGGCTACCGTTCTCTTAATACTCCATGGGCTACTCACAGTATACATATCTATGGGGCTACCGTTCTCTTAATACTCCACGGGCTACTCACAATATACATATCTATGGGGCTACAGTTCTCTTAATACTCCATGGGCTACTCACAGTATACATATCTATGGGGCTACAGTTCTCTTAATACTCCACTGGCTACTCACAGTATACATATCTATGGGGCTACCGTTCTCTTAATACTCCATGGGCTACTCACAGTATACATATCTATGGGGCTACAGTTCTCTTAATACTCCATGGGCTACTCACAGTATACATATCTATGGGGCTACAGTTCTCTTAATACTCCATGGGCTACTCACAGTATACATATCTATGGGGCTACAGTTCTCTTAATACTCCATGGGCTACTCACAGTATACATATCTATGGGGCTACCGTACTCTTAATACTCCATGGGCTACTCACAGTATATCTATGGGGCTACCGTTCTCTTAATACTCCATGGGCTACTCACAGTATATCTATGGGGCTACCGTTCTCTTAATACTCCATGGGCTACTCACAGTATACATATCTATGGGGCTACCGTACTCTTAATACTCCATGGGCTACTCACAGTATACATATCTATGGGGCTACCGTACTCTTAATACTCCACTGGCTACTCACAGTATACATATCTATGGGGCTACCGTTCTCTTAATACTCCACGGGCTACTCACAGTATACATATCTATGGGGCTACCGTTCTCTTAATACTCCATGGGCTACTCACAGTATACATATCTATGGGGCTACCGTTCTCTTAATACTCCATGGGCTACTCACAGTATACATATCTATGGGGCTACAGTTCTCTTAATACTCCACGGGCTACTCACAGTATACATATCTATGGGGCTACAGTTCTCTTAATACTCCATGGGCTACTCACAGTATACATATCTATGGGGCTACAGTTCTCTTAATACTCCACGGGCTACTCACAGTATACATATCTACAGTTCTCTTAATACTCCACGGGCTACTCACAGTATACATATCTATGGGGCTACCGTACTCTTAATACTCCATGGGCTACTCACAGTATACATATCTATGGGGCTACCGTTCTCTTAATACTCCACGGGCTACTCACAGTATACATATCTATGGGGCTACCGTACTCTTAATACTCCATGGGCTACTCACAGTATACATATCTATGGGGCTACCGTTCTCTTAATACTCCACGGGCTACTCACAGTATACATATCTATGGGGCTACAGTTCTCTTAATACTCCATGGGCTACTCACAGTATACATATCTATGGGGCTACCGTACTCTTAATACTCCATGGGCTACTCACAGTATACATATCTATGGGGCTACAGTTCTCTTAATACTCCACTGGCTACTCACAGTATACATATCTATGGGGCTACCGTTCTCTTAATACTCCACGGGCTACTCACAGTATACATATCTATGGGGCTACCGTACTCTTAATACTCCATGGGCTACTCACAGTATACATATCTATGGGGCTACAGTTCTCTTAATACTCCACTGGCTACTCACAGTATACATATCTATGGGGCTACCGTTCTCTTAATACTCCACGGGCTACTCACAGTATACATATCTATGGGGCTACCGTACTCTTAATACTCCATGGGCTACTCACAGTATACATATCTATGGGGCTACCGTTCTCTTAATACTCCACGGGCTACTCACAGTATACATATCTATGGGGCTACAGTTCTCTTAATACTCCATGGGCTACTCACAGTATACATATCTATGGGGCTACCGTACTCTTAATACTCCATGGGCTACTCACAGTATACATATCTATGGGGCTACAGTTCTCTTAATACTCCACGGGCTACTCACAGTATACATATCTATGGGGCTACCGTACTCTTAATACTCCATGGGCTACTCACAGTATACATATCTATGGGGCTACCGTTCTCTTAATACTCCACGGGCTACTCACAGTATACATATCTATGGGGCTACAGTTCTCTTAATACTCCATGGGCTACTCACAGTATACATATCTATGGGGCTACCGTTCTCTTAATACTCCACGGGCTACTCACAGTATACATATCTATGGGGCTACAGTTCTCTTAATACTCCACGGGCTACTCACAGTATACATATCTATGGGGCTACCGTACTCTTAATACTCCATGGGCTACTCACAGTATACATATCTATGGGGCTACCGTTCTCTTAATACTCCACGGGCTACTCACAGTATACATGTCTATGGGGCTACCGTTCTCTTAATACTCCACGGGCTACTCACAGTATACAAATCTATGGGGCTACAGTTCTCTTAATACTCCACGGGCTACTCACAGTATACATATCTATGGGGCTATCGTACTCTTAATACTCCACGGGCTACTCACAGTATACATATCTATGGGGCTACCGTACTCTTAATACTCCATGGGCTACTCACAGTATACATATCTATGGGGCTACCGTTCTCTTAATACTCCATGGGCTACTCACAGTATACATATCTATGGGGCTACCGTACTCTTAATACTCCATGGGCTACTCACAGTATACATATCTATGGGGCTACAGTTCTCTTAATACTCCACAGGCTACTCACAGTATACATATCTATATGTGTGTGGGTTAGGGTTAAGGTGTGTGCGTGTCTCTCTCTGATCTCGTGTGTGTGCGCGTGTGTGTGTGTGTGTGTGTGTGAGAGCAGGTGTGTGTGAGCGAGTCATGGCCCCTGAGCAGGTGAAGCAGCAGAAGTGTGTCTCAAGCGGTGATGGCGAGCCGGACGGGGGGTTCGTGTTTGAGGCTCAGGAGGCCTGGAGGGAGTTCCACAGCTCGCTCACACACTTCTATGAGAACGGAGAGCTGTGTGACGTCACCCTGAAGGTGGGAGAGCGGCTCATCTGCTGCCATAAGCTCGTGCTGGCCTGCGTCGTGCCCTACTTCAGAGCCATGTTCCTCTCCGACATGGCGGAGGCCAAACAGGACCTGATTGAGATCAGGGACTTCGATGCGGATGCGATCCAGGATCTGGTGGGCTTCGCGTACTCGTCTCGGCTGAGGCTGACGGTGGATAACGTGCAGCCGCTGCTCTACGCCGCCTGCATCCTACAGGTGGATATATATTAGTATTGGTTAGGCTGTATATTTATATACATTCACCTAAAGGATTATTAGGAACACCTGTTCAATTTCTCATTAATGCAATGATCTAATCAACCAATCACATGGCAGTTGCTTCAGTGTATTTAGGGGTGTGGTCCTGGTCAAGACAATCTCCTGAACTCCATTCATTCAACTCCAACATCCTCTATTATATATATATATATATATATATATATATATATATATATATATATATATATATATATATATATATATATATATATATATATACTCCTATCCTGCAGGTGGAGCTGGTGGCGCGGGCCTGCTGCGATTACATGAAGGCTCACTTCCACCCTTCGAACTGCCTAGCGGTCCGCAGCTTCGCTGAGATGCACCACCGGCTGGACCTGATGGCCATGGCCGACCGCTACGCCTGCCAGAACTTCAGCCAGGTAGTGCAGTGTGAGGACTTCACCTGTGTGTCTCCGCAACACCTGCAGACTCTGCTGGCCTCCAGCGACCTGAACATCCAGAGCGAGACACAGGTGTACAGCGCAGCGGTCCAATGGCTGCGGGCCAACCCACAGCACCACGAGCTGTGGCTGGACCGGCTCATGGCTCAGGTCAGCTTCCCACACACACACACACACACACACACAGGTGTACAGCACAGCGGTTCAATGGCTAATACTAACCCACGTTTATAATGGCCAGGACATCACTCGCATAACTCTGTGTTCGTCTGAAGGAATAACGTCTCTCTCTCACTCACACACACACACACACACACACCTAGGATGGGCTGAAGGAGAGGACTTCTTGATGTGTTCTGATGGGCTTTTCCCTCACAGGTGTGTCTTCCTCTAGCATACAAACACACCTAAAGGATTATTAGGAACACCTGTTCAATTTCTCATTGATGCAATGATCTAATCAACCGATCACATGGCAGTTGCTTCAGTGCATTTAGGGGTGTGGTCCTGGTCAAGACAATCTCCTGAACTCCAAACTGAATGTCAGAATGGGAAAGAAAGGAGATTTAAGCAGTTTTGACCGTGGCATGGTTGTTGGTGCCAGACGGGCCGGTCTGAGTATTTCACAATCTGCTCAGTTACTGGGATTTTCACACACAACCATTTCTAGGGTTTACAAAGAATGGTGTGAAAAGGGAAGAGCATCCAGTATGCAGCAGTCCTGCGGGAGAAAATGCCTTGATGATGCTTGAGGTCACTGGAAAAATGTTGCCTGGTCTGATGAGTCTCGATTTCTGTTGAGACATTCAGATGGTAGAATCAGAATTTGCACACAACCTTCTTTTCAGTCTTTTAAAGAGAATAAAAAGCTTGTCTTCACTGGATGATGAAGTTTCCATGTTTTCTCAGCGGTCGACGGCGATGTTTCGGAATGTTGGAGCTCTGAAACGTGTTGCGGCTGATGTGAATGGTTTTGACGCGAAATATTCGCTTATTCACTTCGCTTTTCCGTTACGTGTCCGGTGTGAAAGGGCCTTTAGTATGGTGTTCCTAATGATCCTTTAGGTGAGTGTGTGTGTGTGTGTGTGTGTGTGTGTGTGTGTGTGTTCTGATGGGCTTTCACTCTCAGGTGCGGCTTCCTCTGTTGCCGGTGGACTTCCTCACAGCCACTGTGGCCAAAGAGGAGATGATTAAGGCCAATCTGAGCTGCAGAGATCTGCTGGATGAGGCTCGCAACTATCATCTGCACCTGAGCAACAACAGCGTTCCTGACTTTGAGTATTCCATCCGCACGACGCCCCGCAAACACACTGCAGGTCGGGACACACTCACACACACTCTCACATACACACACACACACACACACCTGTCGCTCACCTGCTGATCTTCCACAGGTGTGCTGTTCTGTGTGGGGGGGCGGGGTGGATCCGGAGACCCCTTCCGCAGTATCGAGTGTTACTCCATCAGTAAGAACAGCTGGTTCTTCGGGCCGGAGATGAACAGCAGACGGAGACACGTGGGAGTCATTTCAGTGGCAGGTGAGAGAGAGAAAAGCAGGTGAGGGAGAGAAAAGAGAGAGAAAAGCAGGTGAGAGAGAGAGAAAAGCAGGTGAGAGAGAGAAAAGCACATAAAGAGAGAAACTGCTGGTCAAAGGTTAATCTGTTGGTTGTTCTTATAATGTCCTCTTTCTGGCCTTTAGGATTAGATTGGAAGGTTAGTCCAGAGGGTTAGACTGGAAGGTTAGTCCAGAGGGTTAGACTGGAAGGTTAGTCCAGGGAGTTAGATTGGAAGGTTAGACCAGAGGGTTAGATTGGAAGATTAGTCCAGAGGGTTAGACTGGAAGATTAATCCAGAGGGTTAGACTGGAAGGTTAGACCAGAGGGTTAGATTGGAAGGTTAGACCAGAGGGTTAGACTGGAGGGTTAGACTGGAAGGTTAGTCCAGAGGGTTAGATTGGAAGGTTAGTCTAGAGAGTTAGATTGGAAGGTTAGACCAGAGGGTTAGATTGGAAGGTTAGTCCAGAGGGTTAGATTGGAAGGTTAGTCCAGAGAGTTAGATTGGAAGGTTAGACCAGAGGGTTAGATTGGAAGGTTAGTCCAGAGGGTTAGACTGGAAGGTTAATCCAGAGGGTTAGGCTGGAAGGTTAGACCAGAGGGTTAGATTGGAAGGTTAGACTGGAAGGTTAGTCCAGAGGGTTAGATTGGAAGGTTAGTCCAGAGAGTTAGATTGGAATGTTAGACCAGAGGGTTAGATTGGAAGGTTAGTCCAGAGAGTTAGATTGGAATGTTAGACCAGAGGGTTAGATTGGAAGGTTAGACCAGAGGGTTAGACTGGAAGATTAGACCAGAGGGTTAGACTGGAAGGTTAGTCCAGAGGGTTAGATTGGAAGGTTAGTCCAGTGAGTTAGATTGGAAGGTTAGACCAGAGGGTTAGATTGGAAGGTTAGTCCAGAGGGTTAGACTGGAAGGTTAATCCAGAGGGTTAGGCTGGAAGGTTAGACCAGAGGGTTAGATTGGAAGGTTAGACCAGAGGGTTAGACTGGAAGGTTAGTCCAGAGGGTTAGATTGGAAGGTTAGTCCAGAGAGTTAGATTGGAAGGTTAGACCAGAGGGTTAGATTGGAAGGTTAGACCAGAGGGTTAGATTGGAAGGTTAGTCCAGAGGGTTAGACTGGAAGGTTAATCCAGAGGGTTAGGCTGGAAGGTTAGACCAGAGGGTTAGATTGGAAGGTTAGACCAGAGGGTTAGACTGGAAGGTTAGTCCAGAGGGTTAGATTGGAAGGTTAGTCCAGAGAGTTAGATTGGAAGGTTAGACCAGAGGGTTAGATTGGAAGGTTAGTCCAGAGAGTTAGATTGGAAGGTTAGACCAGAGGGTTAGATTGGAAGGTTAGTCCAGAGAGTTAGATTGGAAGGTTAGACCAGAGGGTTAGATTGGAAGGTTAGACCAGAGGGTTAGATTGGAAGGTTAGTCCAGAGAGTTAGACTGGAAGGTTAGTCCAGAGAGTTAGATTGGAAGGTTAGACCAGAGGGTTAGATTGGAAGGTTAGACCAGAGGGTTAGACTGGAAGATTAGACCAGAGGGTTAGACTGGAAGGTTAGTCCAGAGGGTTAGACTGGAAGAGCGTTAGAATGGAAGGTTAGTCCAGAGGGTTAGACTGGAAGGTTAGACCAGAGGGTTAGGCTGGAAGGTTAGACCAGAGGGTTAGATTGGAAGGTTAGACCAGAGGGTTAGATTGGAAGGTTAGTCCAGAGAGTTAGATTGGAAGGTTAGACCAGAGGGTTAGACTGGAAGATTAGACCAGAGGGTTAGACTGGAAGGTTAGTCCAGAGGGTTAGACTGGAAGAGCGTTAGACTGGAAGGTTAGTCCAGAGGGTTAGATTGGAAGGTTAGACCAGAGGGTTAGATTGGTAGGTTAGTCGAGAGGGTTAGATTGTAAAGTTAATCCAGAGAGTTGGATCGGAAGGTTAGTCCAGAGGGTTAGATTGTAAAGTTAATCCAGAGGGTTAGATTGGAAGGTTAGTCCAGAGGGTTAGATGAGAAGGTTAGTCCAGAGAGTTAGACTGGAAGGTTAGACCAGAGGGTTAGATTGGAAGGTTAATCCAGAGAGTTGGATTGGAAGGTTAGTCCAGAGGGTTAGATTGTAAAGTTATTCCAGAGGGTTAGATTGGAAGGTTAGTCCAGAGGGTTACACTGGAAGGTTAGTCCAGAGAGTTAGACTGTAAGGTTAGACCAGAGGGTTAGATTGGAAGGTTAGTCCAGAGGGTTAGATTGTAAGGTTAATCCAGAGAGTTGGATTGGAAGGTTAGTCCAGAGATTTTAGACTGGAAGGTTAGTCCAGAGGGTTAGATTGTAAGGTTAGTGCAGAGGGTTAGATTGTAAAATTAATCCAGAGAGTTGGATTGGAAGGTTAATCCAGAGGGTTAGACTGGAAGGTTAGTCCAGAGGGTTAGATTGGAAGGTTAGTCCAGAGAGTTAGATTGGAAGGTTAGACCAGAGGGTTAGATTGGAAGGTTAGTCCAGAGAGTTAGATTGGAAGGTTAGACCAGAGGGTTAGACTGGAAGATTAGACCAGAGGGTTAGACTGGAAGGTTAGTCCAGAGGGTTAGACTGGAAGAGCGTTAGACTGGAAGGTTAGTCCAGAGGGTTAGATTGGAAGGTTAGACCAGAGGGTTAGATTGGTAGGTTAGTCCAGAGGGTTAGATTGTAAAGTTAATCCAGAGAGTTGGATCGGAAGGTTAGTCCAGAGGGTTAGATTGTAAAGTTAATCCAGAGGGTTAGATTGGAAGGTTAGTCCAGAGGGTTAGACGAGAAGGTTAGTCCAGAGAGTTAGACTGGAAGGTTAGACCAGAGGGTTAGATTGGAAGGTTAATCCAGAGAGTTGGATTGGAAGGTTAGTCCAGAGGGTTAGATTGTAAAGTTATTCCAGAGGGTTAGATTGGAAGGTTAGTCCAGAGGGTTACACTGGAAGGTTAGTCCAGAGAGTTAGACTGGAAGGTTAGACCAGAGGGTTAGATTGGAAGGTTAGTCCAGAGGGTTAGATTGTAAGGTTAATCCAGAGAGTTGGATTGGAAGGTTAGTCCAGAGATTTTAGACTGGAAGGTTAGTCCAGAGATTTTAGACTGGAAGGTTAGTCCAGAGGGTTAGATTGTAAGGTTAGTGCAGAGGGTTAGATTGTAAAATTAATCCAGAGAGTTGGATTGGAAGGTTAATCCAGAGGGTTAGACTGGAAGGTTAGTCCAGAGGGTTAGATTGTAAAGTTAATCCAGAGAGTTAGATTGGAAGGTTAGTCCTGAGAGTTAGATTGGATGGTTAGTCAAGAGGGTTAGACTGGAAGGTTAGTCCAGAGGGTTAGATTGTAAGGTTAATCCGGAGAGTTGGATTGGAAGGTTAGTCCAGAGGGTTAGATTGGAAGGTTAATCCAGAGAGTTGGATTGGAAGGTTAATCCATAGGGTTAGATTGGAAGGTTAGTCCAGAGGGTTAGATTGGAAGTTTAATCCAGAGGGTTAGATTGGAAGGTTAGTCCAGAGAGTTAGATTGGAAGGTTAGTCCAGAGGGTTACACTGGAAGGTTAGTCCAGAGGGTTAGATTGGAAGATTAGACCAGAGGGTTAGATTGAAAGGTTAGTCCAGAGGGTTAGGTTGGAAGGTTAGTCCAGAGGGTTACACTGGAAGGTTAGTCCAGAGGGTTAGATTGGAAGGTTAGTCCAGAGGGTTAGATTGGAAGGTTAGTCCAGAGGGTTAGACTGGAAGGTTAGTCCAGAGGGTTTCTGGGTTTCCTAGTTTCCAAGTTTCCTAGTTTCCAATCTCTTAGTTTCCTAGTCCCCTCGTTTCCAAGTTTCTTAGTCTCCTAGTTTCCTACTCTCCTAGTTTCCAAGTTTCTTAGTCTCCTAGTTTCCAATCTCATAGTTTCCAATCTCATAGTTTCCTAGTCTCCTAGTTTCCTAGTCTCCTAGTCCCCTCGTTTCCAAGTGTCTTAGTCTCCTAGTTTCCTACTCTCCTAGTTTCCAAGTTTCTTAGTCTCCTAGTTTCCAATCTCATAGTTTCCTAGTCTCCTAGTTTCCAAGTCTCCAAGTCGCCTACACTCCTAGTTGCCAAGTCTCCTAGTTTCCTAGTTTCCAAGTCTCCTAGTTTCCTACTCTTCTAGTGTCCTACTCTTCTAGTTTCCTAGTCTCCTAGTTTCCTAGTCTCCTAGTTTCCAATCTCCTAGTTTCCGAGTTTCCTAGTCTCCTAGTTTACTAGTCTCCTAGTTTCCAAGTCTCCTAGTCGCCTACACTCCTAGTTTCCAAGTCTCCTAGTTTCCTAGTTTCCAAATCTCATTGCTTCCAAGTCTCCTAGTTTCCTAGTCTCCAAGTTTCTTGTTTTCCTAGTCCCCTACTCTTCTAGTGTCCTACTCTTCTAGTTTTCTAGTCTCCTAGTTTCCAAGTGTCCTAGTTTCCAAGTTTCCAATCTCTTAGTTTCCAAGTTTCCTAGTCTCCTAGTTTCCTAGTCTTCTAGTTTCCTACTCTCTTAGCTTCCTACTCTCCTAGCTTCCTACTCCCCTAGCTTCCTACTCTCCTAGCTTCCTACTCTCCTAGCTTCCTACTCCCCTAGTTTCCTACTCCCTAGTTTCCTAGTCTCCTAGTTTTCTAGTCTTCTAGTTTCCTACTCTCTTAGCTTCATACTCTCCTAGCTTCCTACTCCCCTAGTTTCCTACTCTCCTAGTTTCCTAGTTTTCTAGTCTTCTAGCTTCCTACTCTCCTAGCTTCCTACTCCCCTAGTTTCCTACTCTCCTAGTTTCCTACTCTCCTAGTTTCCTACTCTCCTAGTTTCCTAGTTTTCTAGTCTTCTAGCTTCCTACTCCCCTAGCTTCCTACTCTCCTAGTTTCCTACTCTCCTAGTTTCCTACTCTCCTAGTTTCCTACTCTCCTAGTTTCCTACTCTCCTAGTTCCTGGGGAAAGTTCCTGTGGTGTAAACGTGGCTTTAGATGTTTAGGCAGTGTTGGTCCTATGAATAACACTATTCATCAATGTGCAGGGAAAGTTTATGCTGTTGGCGGCCATGATGGCAATGAGCACCTCGGCAACATGGAGATGTTTGATCCACACACCAACAAGTGGATGATGAGAGCTTCCATGAACACCAAACGGTACGAGAAACGGACCTAATGTTCTGCTCTTATAGTTATATATGCTTGATGCCCCGTCCCGTACAGATACTGTAAGCTCTGAATGAGAGTTAGGTGTGTGTGTGTTTGATCTGAATGAGAGTTGTGTGTGTGTTTGCTTGTTTGCTCTGAATGAGAGTTGTGTGTGGGTGTGTGTGTTTGCTCTGAATGAGAGTTGTGTGTGGGTGTGTGTGTTTGCTCTGAATGGGTGTGTGTGTTTGCTCTGAATGAGAGTTGTGTGTGTTTGCTTGTTTGCTCTGAATGAGAGTTGTGTGTGTGTGTAGGAGAGGCATCGCTCTGGCTGCTCTCGGCGGACCCATCTATGCCATCGGCGGTCTGGATGATAACTCGTGCTTCAGTGATGTGGAGCGATACGACATCAGCTCAGACAGATGGAGCGCAGTGGCCCCGATGAACACACCCAGAGGCGGAGTCGGTTCTGTGGCCCTCGGGGTACAACACACACACACACACACACACACACACACATACACATATACCCAGAGGCGGATTTGGTTCTGTGGCCCTCGGGGTAAGGCACACTCACACACACACACACACACACACATACATATATACACCCAGAGGCGGCGGCGGTTCTGTGGCCCTCGGGGTACGGCACACACACACACACACACACATACACACACACACATACACACCCAGAGGCGGAGTCGGTTCTGTGGCCCTCGGGGTACGGCACACACACACACACACCCAGAGGCGGAGTCGGTTCTGTGGCCCTCGGGGTACGGCACACACACACACACACCCAGAGGCGGAGTCGGTTCTGTGGCCCTCGGGGTACGGCACACACACACACACACCCAGAGGCGGAGTCGGTTCTGTGGCCCTTGGGGTATGGCACACTAGGGATGGCTCGATATCACAATTTTGGCTTCGGTACGGTACCACAATCTAATACCGAAGTACCGATATTAAATCGATACCACACGGTCTGATATTAGCGCGGGTATATTGCGCAAGAATGAGTACAATTATGCAAGTTTGGAGTTTAAAAAGTGGGAAATTACCACACATGTTTATTAGTAAATTAATCAGCAAAGCTTATCACATCAAATCAGTCATTTGAAAACTTTCTTGTGAGAAATAATTGCAGCAAAATTCTCTCAAAATTAGCGAATTGCTCCTGGTTTCAAAAGACATCGCACTACACTAAAGCAATCTGCATAATCCGATTCAACATTTCATGCTCGTCTCGGGACGGAGAACGCAAATCATTTGAACATGCAAGCGATTTTATAGCATTTCGTAATAACAGTTACAGGAGATATGAGCTCATAACAACGACACACACACACACACACACACACACACACACACGCCTGTAACTTAGAGCTCGCACATTACGAATTAAATTTCCTTAAACAGTCAAATACACAGAATGATGTACAAATGTCCGTCTTTAGTGAGTAATTCACATAAACACAGGCGGTTGTGTCTAACGCGAATGTAAATAGTGCAATAGTACGCCTGCGAATATTATGAGATCTAAATGTCATTGGGTGAAACGAAAGCTGGAGATTTTGTGATATTTGATCTTATGTTAGGCTGTGTGTGTGTGTGTGTGTGTGTGTGTGTGTGTGTGTGTGTGTGTGTGTGTGTGTGTGTGTGTGTGTGTGTGTGTGTGTGTGTTGATCAGTGTTAAAGGAGAATAAATGTCTAAATGAGATGGCTTGAATGATCACTGACCTGTCGATCTCTTCAGAAGTCTTAAAGTCAGGATAGTGACAGATGCTTGGATAGGTTTGATGGCTCTTCATCAGTTTTATAAGCACAGTAATCACAGATGTCACTCCTCTCTTTATTAATCCGTTTTGGGCATCTTGAGTGAGATTCAACTGCTTTATCCATTTTGTTTGTCTGTGTTGTCGTCACATTTGCCGGTTGTTTCGGGTCAGTTTGTGTAGCGCTGCCATCTAGCGGTGAACTTCGGAAAAGCAGCATATACCGAAATGTGCAAAATCATGATATCGTACTTTTTTAAATAAAATATATACCGGTATTTTTCCAGTAGCGGTATACCGCGCATCCCTACGGCACACACACACGGAGCGATACGACATCAGCTCAGACAGATGGAGCGTAGCAGCCCCGATGAACACACCCAGAGGCACACACACACACACACACACACACACACACACACACCCAGCACACATACACCCAAAGGCGGAGTCGGTTCTGTGGCCCTCAGGGTACGGCACACACACACACACACACACACACACACACACACACACACACACACACACACAGAGGCGGAGTCGGTTCTGTGGCCCTCGGGGTACGGCACACACACCCAGCACACATACACCCAAAGGCGGAGTTGGTTCTGTGGCCCTCAGGGTACGGCACACACACACACACACACACACACACACAGAGGCGGAGTCGGTTCTGTGGCCCTCAGGGTACGGCACACACACACACACACACACACACACACACACACACACACACACACACACACACACACACACACACACAGAGGCGGAGTCGGTTCTGTGGCCCTCAGGGTACGGCACACACACACACACACACACACACACAGAGGCGGAGTCGGTTCTGTGGCCCTCAGGGTACGGCACACACACACACACACACACACACACACACACACACACACACACACACACACACAGAGGTGGAGTCGGTTCTGTGGCCCTCGGGGTACAGCACACACCATGGCTGCTGATGGGAGCGGGGAAGTGAACCGCTATTAATGACGTATGATTGGATAAAAATGTGTGTGTTGTGTGTGTTTCCCTCATTTACCTGACGAGCGTCACTGCTAGTAGAGCGCTGTAGATCTCATCTCTGCTCGTCTTCAGCGTTAGAGCATGGTAACAAAGCTTTGGTAACAAAACCAACGGAGCATTTGAACATGGGTTCGGAACCAAATAATATAATAATATGACTGGCCAGAGTTTAGAGACCGCAATAGACGTGATGGAGTATAATGTGTTAAGAGCTCGCTTAAAGCCTAGTTCACACTGCCCGATTTTTGCCCCGATTTTGAGTCGCCGACAGGTTTTGCGAAATCGCCGACAAATGCCCGAGATCACATGCAAATCGGTGCTCGTGCACGCGAGTTTATCATTTTAAATAACAATTCCAAGTCTCGCGCGAGAACTCCGGTCTGACGCACGTGTGATCTCGCGTTGTTTACTCTGCACATCGCACGTGTAGTTGGGAAACGTAGTTTGCGCACCGGAGAGAGAGAAAGTTGTCGGCGATTCTTCCTCTTGTTCAGTCATGCAGTGTGAACTCCTCTGTCGTCAAACCATCGTGCAGTGTGAACACAGCAGTGACTGAATGATACCCCAGATAGTCCTGCAGTGTGAATAGAGCAGTGACCCGACGAGTTTGAAAATCGTGCAGTCTGAACTAGGCTTAAGTACTGGAGCTAAACCATTTAGTGCTTTGAGTAATAAGCAGGATTTTAAAATGTATGCAATGTTTAATAGGGAGCCAGCGCAGTGTTGACAGAACTGGACTAATATGATCATACTTCCTGGTTCTAGTAAGAACTCTAGCTGCTGCATTTTGGGTTAGGGTTATTCCGATAGCACCTGAAGGCAGCATAAGAACTCGAGCTGCTGCGGTTTGGACCAGCTGGAGTTTGTTTATTAAGCGAGCAGGGCAACCACCCAGTAGAGCATTACAATAATCAATCAATCTATCTATCTATCTATCTATCTATCTATCTATCTATCTATCTATCTATCTATCTGTCTATCTGTCTATCTATCTATCTATCTATCTATCTATCTATCTATCTATCTATCTATCTATCTATCTATCTATCTATCTATCTATCTATCTATCTAGGACCGGCTGGAGTTTGTTTATTAAGCGAGCAGGGCAACCACCCAGTAGAGCATTACAATAATCAATCAATCAATCTATCTATCTATCTATCTATCTATCTATCTATCTATCTATCTATCTATCTGTCTATCTGTCTATCTATCTATCTATCTATCTATCTATCTATCTATCTATCTATCTATCTATCTATCTATCTATCTATCTAGGACCAGCTGGAGTTTGTTTATTAAGCGAGCAGGGCAACCACCCAGTAGAGCATTACAATAATCAATCAATCAATCTATCTATCTATCTATCTATCTATCTATCTATCTATCTATCTATCTATCTATCTATCTATCTATCTATCTATCTATCTATCTATCTGTCTATCTGTCTATCTGTCTATCTATCTATCTATCTATCTATCTATCTATCTATCTATCTGTCTATCTGTCTATCTCTCTATCTATCTATCTATCTATCTATCATGGACCAGCTGGAGTTTGTTTATTAAGCGAGCAGGGCAACCACCCAGTAGAGCATTACAGTAATCTAGCCTTGAGCTCATGAACGCATCGACTAACTGTTCAGCATTTGGCATTGAGAGCATGTGCCGTAATTTAGATATATTTTTAAGATGGTAGAATGCGGTTTTACAGATGCTAGAAACGTGGCTTTCAAATGAGAGATTGGTATCAAAGAGCGTCTTTGACTGACGACGTGTGTGTGTGTGTGTGTGTGTGTGTGTGTGTGAGAGACGAGGGCTTGTCAGAGCAGTCATCAAGTGTTAGACAGTATTCTCGGTTACTACTTGTGGAGCTTTTCTGTCCAATAATTAAAAATTCTGTTTTATCTGAATTTAGTTGCAGGAAATTACTATTCATCCAGTGTTTTATATCAGGCGTGAGGAAATATAGAGCTGAGTATCGTCAGCATAAGAATGAAAACTAACGCCATATTTCCTAATGATATCTCCCAGTGGAGCAGATACAGGGTGAAGAGCAGCGGTCCTAACACTGACGCCTGTTTCACACATACTCTGTCTGCGGTGCGTTGCATGTGCGGTGCGTTGTGTTGCGTGTGCGTTGCGTGTGGTGCAGGATCCACACGCCCTGTTGTGCTTTCACATATGCCGCGTTTGCAGTCCACAACTGATCCGATGTTGCATACCACAAACACAGCATTATCATTATTTTTTTATTTAAAGGTGCCCTAGAATGATTTGAAAAAATATGTTAAATTGTTCTCTGATATCTACATAGAGGGTGTGTGGCTTATTTAAGGACAAAAATTGTCCAGATACAGTTTCATAGGTCCATTTACAACACTATAACTTGTCCCTAGGATGTAATGCTCTGTTTTTGCCATATTTGGAAGAGTCATGAATATTAATGTTGAGCTCTGCTCTGATTGGCTGTTTCAGCAGCTCACAGCAGTTTAGTTGTTCAGCTCATGAGTCCTCCTGACCGCTCTGACAGAACACAGACCGACTGAAGGACACTTTAAGCAGAACATCTCAAATGGATATTGATCAAATGCAGCTTACTTGTTTATTGGCGTTTTCAGATCATCCACGCACGAGAAAGAGCTCACGTTCATGTGGTTGCCAGATTTCAGTAATTAAATCCCCCAAACAGCTTGTCTGTGAAAAAAAACCCTGTATGATATCCAGCGTTATACCTTGACATGTCCAATCTGGCAACCATATGCACACAATCTCTCTCGCTCTCTCGCTTTGTCATTAGACACACTATTTAGTTTGGTATGGTCCTTGGTGTTTCCTATTGTTACTGTAAGCATCTCGCGTTATCTAGACAATGCTGTCTCTCTAAGAAACTCTCAGTTTAATCAGAAATTGTTTAAACAGTCAATAAGTGGATAAATCTCTGCTCACTGCAGGAATACAGTCGCCCCTTTCTTCAGTTTAAGACGCTGAGCGAAGCTTGAAATGGGCCGAACAAACGAACGGTTTTGAATTAAATAGTTGTGGTATCGGATTATAAACCTCACCCATGACTGTTGACGTATGAACAGTCCTCCCGTCCCCTGCACAGCCTGAACATGACGTGTGTTCATTCGGCTTCGTCAGTTCCGTCAGACAGTGCTCATGTTTGGACAGATGCAAATTTTGGGGCGTGTATATTAATGATCCCCAACGCTTGCGTCACGGTTGGGTTTAGCACACGGACGAGTGCTATCTATTATGGCACTTTTTTTAAAACCTAAATGCCAGGTAAGGTGTCGTTTCCTTGCTTAACTTGAGAAAAAAAGCCATGTGTTGACTTTGAAACAAAAGTATATTTTAAATTATATGCATCTGTGGTGAAATTACTAGATTTTTGTAATTTCATCAGTACATGTTTATTTTAATGAGAACACTGTTCTGTCACTTTAATGCAGCAGCAAAAAATAGACTCGTACGAAAGTTATCGCCGCACTGCTGTACACACACCGCTCCTGAACGCACTGATGGACAGCATCCGCCTGCAGTGTGAAAGCTGTAATCCGTTAACATGGGTACGGGAAAAAATACGCACTGCAGACGAAGTGTGTGAAACGGGTGTGAGCCTTGCGGAACTCCAGACTGAACTTGTGATCGGTGTGACATCTCTTCATTTACTGCTACAAACTGATAACGGTCAGATAAGTGCGATTTAAACCATGCCAAAGCAGTTCCACTAACGCCAACATAACTCGAGTCTATTCAGAAGAATATTGTGATCGATAGTATCGAATGCAGCGCTAAGATCGAGTAACACTAATAGAGAGACTCAACCACGATCAGATGATAAGAGTAAATCATTTGTAACTCTAATGAGAGCTGTCTCAGTGCTATGATACGGTCTAAAACACACACACACACACACACACACACACACACACACACACACACACACACACACACACACACACCGTAACTCTAATGAGAGCAGTCTCAGTACTATGATACGGTCTAAAACACACACACACACACACACACGTAACTCTAATGAGAGCTGTCTCAGTGCTATGATACGGTCTAAAACACACACACACACACACACACCGTAACTCTAATTAGAGCAGTCTCAGTGCTATGATACGGTCTAAATCCTGACTGGAAATCCTCACATATACCATTTCTTTCTAAAAAAGAACATAATTGTGAAGACACGGCCTTTTCTAGTATTTTTGATAGAAACGGTAGATTCGAGATTGGCCTGTAATTGACTAATTCTTTAGGATCAAGTTGCGTTTTTTTTAATAAGTGGTTTAATTATAGCCAACTTAAAAGTTTTCGGTATGTCCTAAAGGCAAGGATGAATTAATAACATTGAAGTTGAAGCTTTATTTTTTGATAATTTAGCTACTGTATCGAATAAATACTTAGGGTTGTGTTTGTTTTCTTCTAAAGCAGATCTAGCAGTTTTTATGGCCTTTCTGTATGCCATCATGCTCTCTTTCCACAAATTGCGAAAAACCTCCAGTTTTGTTTTCTTCCAGCTGCGCTCCATTTTTCTGGCTGCTGTTTTAAGGGCCCGAGTGTGCTCGTTGTACCACGGCGTTGGATTATTTGCTTTAATCTTCTTTAAGTGCCGGGGAGCAACTATGTCTAAAGTGCTAGTAAAGAGAGAGTCAATAGTTTCTGTTGCAGCATCAAGTTCATCTTGGCTATCTGTAATGCTGAGGAGATGGAACTGATGAGGAAGATTATGGACAAAGCAATCTTTAGTCGCAGCGGTTATCGTCCTGCCATATTTGAAGCGAGGGGATGGCTTTGCAGCCTTAGGTAAATTAAGTATACATGATATTAGGTAATGATCTGAGATGTCATCGCTCTGCTGCAGAATTTTAACAGTATCAACATTTATTCCATGTGACATTATTAGATCTAAAGTATGATTAAGGCGATGAGTGGGTCCCGATACGTGTTGTCTAACTCCAATAGAGTTTAGAATGTCTCTAAATGCCGATCCCAATGCGTCTTTTTCATTGTCTACGTGGATATTAAAATCCCCAACAATTAGTCCTTTATCTACAGCTAATACTAACTCCGATACAAAACCAGCAAATTCTTTGATAAAGTCTGTATTGTGCCCTGGTGGCCTGTAGACAGTAGCCAACACAAATGTCAGACGGGATTTATCATTTACACTACACAGCGTTACATAAAGCACCAAAACTTCAAAGGAATTATATTTGAAACTAGACTTCTGAGTAATACTGAAAATATTATTATAAATTACAGCAACACCTCCCCCTTTACCTTTCAGACGTGGCTCATGTTTATAACAATAATCTCGGGGGGTGCACTCATTTAAAGTAATGTAATCGTCAGGTTTTAGCCAGGTTTCTGTCAAACACAGCACATCTAAGTTATGATCTATAATCATATCATTGACAACAAGCGTTTTTAGAGAAAGGGATCGAATATTCAGCAACCCGAGCTTTATCAATTGTTCCCTAACCCTGTGTGTGTGTGTGTGTGTGTGTGTGTGTTGTTTAGGGTTGTGTGTATGCGGTCGGGGGGAATGATGGGGTGGCGTCTCTCTCCAGTGTGGAGCGCTTCGATCCGCATCTCAACAAGTGGACAGATGTGCGAGAGATGGGGCAGCGGCGCGCAGGAAACGGCGTCAGCGAACTCAACGGATGCCTCTACGTCATCGGTAAAGATCTGAAGCTAAGCCGTGTGTGTGTCTGTGTGTGTGTGTGTGTACCGATGATGTGTGTATTAGGGCTGTCATTTAAAAAAAAAAAACTAATTTGAACGGATACCAAATACAGTCTTGTTCAAAATAATAGCAGTACAATGTGACTAACCAGAATAATCAAAGTTTTTCGTATATTTTTTATTGCTGCGTGGCAAACAAGTTACCAGTAGGTTCAGTAGATTCTCAGAAAACAAACAAGACCCAGAATTCATGATATGCACGCTCTTAAGGCTGTGCAATTGGGCAATTAGTTGAAAGGGGTGTGTTCAAAAAAATAGCAGTGTGGCATTCAATCACTGAGGTCATCAATTTTGTGAAGAAACAGGTGTGAATCAGGTGGCCCCTATTTAAGGATGAAGCCAACACTTGTTGAACATGCATTTGAAAGCTGAGGAAAATGGGTCGTTCAAGACATTGTTCAGAAGAACAGCGTACTTTGATTAAAAAGTTGATTAGAGAGGGGAAAACCTATAAAGAGGTGCAAAAAATGATAGGCTGTTCAGCTAAAATGATCTCCAATGCCTTAAAATGGAGAGCAAAACCAGAGAGACGTGGAAGAAAACGGAAGACAACCATCAAAATGGATAGAAGAATAACCAGAATGGCAAAGGCTCAGCCAATGATCACCTCCAGGATGATCAAAGACAGTCTGGAGTTACCTGTAAGTACTGTGACAGTTAGAAGACGTCTGTGTGAAGCTAATCTATTTTCAAGAATCCCCCGCAAAGTCCCTCTGTTAAAAAAAAGGCATGTGCAGAAGAGGTTACAATTTGCCAAAGAACACATCAACTGGCCTAAAGAGAAATGGAGGAACATTTTGTGGACTGATGAGAGTAAAATTGTTCTTTTTGGGTCCAAGGGCCACAGGCAGTTTGTGAGACGACCCCCAAACTCTGAATTCAAGCCACAGTACACAGTGAAGACAGTGAAGCATGGAGGTGCAAGCATCATGATATGGGCATGTTTCTCCTACTATGGTGTTGGGCCTATTTATCGCATACCAGGGATCATGGATCAGTTTGCATATGTTAAAATACTTGAAGAGGTCATGTTGCCCTATGCTGAAGAGGACATGCCCTTAAAACGGTTGTTTCAACAAGACAATGACCCAAAACACACTAGTAAACGGGCAAAGTCTTGGTTCCAAACCAACAAAATTAATGTTATGGAGTGGCCAGCCCAATCTCCAGACCTTAATCCAATTGAGAACTTGTGGGGTGATTTCAAAAATGCTGTTTCTGAAGCAAAACCAAGAAATGTGAATGAATTGTGGAATGTTGTTAAAGAATCATGGAGTGGAATAACAGCTGAGAGGTGCCACAAGTTGGTTGACTCCATGCCACACAGATGTCAAGCAGTTTTAAAAAACTGTGGTCATACAACTAAATATTAGTTTAGTGATTCACAGGATTGCTAAATCCCAGAAGAAAAAAAAATAGTTTTGAGTTTGTACAGTCAAAGGTAGACACTGCTATTTTTTTGAACACACCCCTTTCAACTAATTGCCCAATTGCACAGCCTTAAGAGCGTGCATATCATGAATGCTGGGTCTTGTTTGTTTTCTGAGAATCTACTGAACCTACTGGTAACTTGTTTGCCACGTAGCAATAAAAAATATACTAAAAACCTTGATTATTCTGGTTAGTCACATTGTACTGCTATTATTTTGAACAAGACTGTATCAAGCATTGTATTCGAATTTCTACGACCCCCCCATCCCAAAACACCTCCGACACCGCCGTAACGGAGATTCAAACAGGACTCGGGCCACAGTCTGACAGTCATAAACAGGACTCGGGCCACAGCCTGACAGTCATAAACAGGACTCGGGCCACAGCCTGACAGTCATAAACAGGACTCGGGCCGCAGTCTGACAGTCATAAACAGGACTCGGGCCGCAGCCTGACAGTCATAAACAGGACTCGGGCCACAGCCTGACAGTCATAAACAGGACTCGGGCCACAGCCTGACAGTCATAAACAGGACTCGGGCCACAGCCTGACAGTCATAAACAGGACTCGGGCCACAGCCTGACAGTCATAAACAGGACTCGGGCCACAGCCTGACAGTCATAAACAGGACTCGGGCCACAGCCTGACAGTCATAAACAGGACTCGGGCCACAGCCTGACAGTCATAAACAGGACTCGGGCCGCAGTCTGACAGTCATAAACAGGACTCGGGCCACAGTCTGACAGTCATAAACAGGACTCGGGCCACAGTCTGACAGTCATAAACAGGACTCGGGCCGCAGCCTGACAGTCATAAACAGGACTCGGGCCACAGCCTGACGGTCATAAACAGGACTCGGGCCGCAGTCTGACAGTCATAAACAGGACTCGGGCCACAGTCTGACAGTCATAAACAGGACTCGGGCCACAGCCTGACAGTCATAAACAGGACTCGGGCCACAGCCTGACAGTCATAAACAGGACTCGGGCCACAGCCTGACGGTCATAAACAGGACTCGGGCCACAGTCTGACGGTCATAAACAGGACTCGGGCCGCAGTCTGACGGTCATAAACAGGACTCGGGCCGCAGTCTGACGGTCATAAACAGGACTCGGGCCACAGCCTGACGGTCATAAACAGGACTCGGGCCGCAGCCTGACAGTCATAAACAGGACTCGGGCCGCAGCCTGACAGTCATAAACAGGACTCGGGCCGCAGCCTGACAGTCATAAACAGGACTCGGGCCGCAGCCTGACTGTCATAAACAGGACTCGGGCCGCAGTCTGACGGTCATAAACAGGACTCGGGCCACAGCCTGACGGTCATAAACAGGACTCGGGCCACAGCCTGACGGTCATAAACAGGACTCGGGCCACAGCCTGACAGTCATAAACAGGACTCGGGCCGCAGCCTGACAGTCATAAACAGGACTCGGGCCGCAGCCTGACAGTCATAAACAGGACTCGGGCCGCAGCCTGACAGTCATAAACAGGACTCGGGCCGCAGCCTGACGGTCATAAACAGGACTCGGGCCGCAGCCTGACGGTCATAAACAGGACTCGGGCCGCAGCCTGACGGTCATAAACAGGACTCGGGCCGCAGCCTGACGGTCATAAACAGGACTCGGGCCGCAGCCTGACGGTCATAAACAGGACTCGGGCCGCAGTCTGACGGTCATAAACAGGACTCGGGCCGCAGCCTGACAGTCATAAACAGGACTCGGGCCGCAGCCTGACAGTCATAAACAGGACTCGGGCCGCAGCCTGACAGTCATAAACAGGACTCGGGCCGCAGCCTGACGGTCATAAACAGGACTCGGGCCGCAGTCTGACGGTCATAAACAGGACTCGGGCCGCAGCCTGACGGTCATAAACAGGACTCGGGCCGCAGCCTGACGGTCATAAACAGGACTCGGGCCGCAGCCTGACGGTCATAAACAGGACTCGGGCCACAGTCTGACAGTCATAAACAGGACTCGGGCCGCAGTCTGACAGTCATAAACAGGACTCGGTTCACAGCCTGACAGTCATAAACAGGACTCGGTTCACAGCCTGACAGTCATAAACAGGACTCGGGCCGCAGTCTGACAGTCATAAACAGGACTCGGGCCACAGCCTGACAGTCATAAACAGGACTCGGGCCACAGTCTGACAGTCATAAACAGGACTCGGGCCGCAGCCTGACAGTCATAAACAGGACTCGGGCCACAGCCTGACAGTCATAAACAGGACTCGGGCCACAGCCTGACGGTCATAAACAGGACTCGGGCCGCAGCCTGACGGTCATAAACAGGACTCGGGCCGCAGCCTGACGGTCATAAACAGGACTCGGGCCGCAGCCTGACGGTCATAAACAGGACTCGGGCCGCAGTCTGACGGTCATAAACAGGACTCGGGCCACAGCCTGACAGTCATAAACAGGACTCGGGCCACAGTCTGACAGTCATAAACAGGACTCGGGCCGCAGTCTGACAGTCATAAACAGGACTCGGGCCACAGCCTGACAGTCATAAACAGGACTCGGGCCGCAGCCTGACAGTCATAAACAGGACTCGGGCCGCAGCCTGACAGTCATAAACAGGACTCGGGCCACAGTCTGACAGTCATAAACAGGACTCGGGCCGCAGTCTGACAGTCATAAACAGGACTCGGGCCACAGCCTGACAGTCATAAACAGGACTCGGGCCACAGTCTGACAGTCATAAACAGGACTCGGGCCGCAGTCTGACAGTCATAAACAGGACTCGGGCCACAGCCTGACAGTCATAAACAGGACTCGGGCCACAGCCTGACAGTCATAAACAGGACTCGGGCCACAGCCTGACAGTCATAAACAGGACTCGGGCCGCAGCCTGACGGTCATAAACAGGACTCGGGCCGCAGTCTGACGGTCATAAACAGGACTCGGGCCGCAGCCTGACGGTCATAAACAGGACTCGGGCCACAGTCTGACAGTCATAAACAGGACTCGGGCCACAGCCTGACGGTCATAAACAGGACTCGGGCCACAGCCTGACGGTCATAAACAGGACTCGGGCCGCAGTCTGACAGTCATAAACAGGACTCGGGCCACAGTCTGACAGTCATAAACAGGACTCGGGCCACAGCCTGACAGTCATAAACAGGACTCGGGCCGCAGTCTGACAGTCATAAACAGGACTCGGGCCACAGTCTGACAGTCATAAACAGGACTCGGGCCGCAGCCTGACAGTCATAAACAGGACTCGGGCCACAGCCTGACAGTCATAAACAGGACTCGGGCCACAGTCTGACAGTCATAAACAGGACTCGGGCCACAGTCTGACAGTCATAAACAGGACTCGGGCCACAGCCTGACGGTCATAAACAGGACTCGGGCCGCAGCCTGACGGTCATAAACAGGACTCGGGCCGCAGTCTGACGGTCATAAACAGGACTCGGGCCGCAGCCTGACGGTCATAAACAGGACTCGGGCCGCAGCCTGACGGTCATAAACAGGACTCGGGCCGCAGCCTGACGGTCATAAACAGGACTCGGGCCGCAGCCTGACGGTCATAAACAGGACTCGGGCCGCAGCCTGACGGTCATAAACAGGACTCGGGCCGCAGCCTGACGGTCATAAACAGGACTCGGGCCACAGCCTGACGGTCATAAACAGGACTCGGGCCACAGCCTGACGGTCATAAACAGGACTCGGGCCGCAGTCTGACGGTCATAAACAGGACTCGGGCCGCAGTCTGACGGTCATAAACAGGACTCGGGCCGCAGCCTGACGGTCATAAACAGGACTCGGGCCGCAGCCTGACGGTCATAAACAGGACTCGGGCCGCAGTCTGACAGTCATAAACAGGACTCGGGCCGCAGTCTGACAGTCATAAACAGGACTCGGGCCACAGCCTGACGGTCATAAACAGGACTCGGGCCGCAGCCTGACGGTCATAAACAGGACTCGGGCCGCAGTCTGACGGTCATAAACAGGACTCGGGCCGCAGTCTGACGGTCATAAACAGTACTCGGGCCACAGTCTGACAGTCATAAACAGGACTCGGGCCACAGTCTGACAGTCATAAACAGGACTCGGGCCGCAGCCTGACAGTCATAAACAGGACTCGGGCCGCAGCCTGACAGTCATAAACAGGACTCGGGCCGCAGCCTGACAGTCATAAACAGGACTCGGGCCGCAGCCTGACTGTCATAAACAGGACTCGGGCCACAGTCTGACAGTCATAAACCGGACTCGGGCCACAGCCTGACAGTCATAAACCGGACTCGGGCCACAGCCTGACAGTCATAAACAGGACTCGGGCCACAGTCTGACAGTCATAAACAGGACTCGGGCCACAGTCTGACAGTCATAAACAGGACTCGGGCCACAGCCTGACAGTCATAAACAGGACTCGGGCCACAGTCTGACAGTCAATAACAGGACTCGGGCCACAGTCTGACAGTCATAAACAGGACTCGGGCCACAGTCTGACAGTCATAAACAGGACTCGGGCCGCAGTCTGACAGTCATAAACAGGACTCGGGCCACAGTCTGACAGTCAATAACAGGACTCGGGCCGCAGCCTGACAGTCATAAACAGGACTCGGGCCGCAGCCTGACAGTCATAAACCGGACTCGGGCCACAGTCTGACAGTCATAAACAGGACTCGGGCCGCAGCCTGACAGTCATAAACCGGACTCGGGCCGCAGCCTGACAGTCATAAACCGGACTCGGGCCGCAGCCTGACAGTCATAAACAGGACTCGGGCCGCAGCCTGACAGTCATAAACAGGACTCGGGCCGCAGCCTGACAGTCATAAACAGGACTCGGGCCGCAGTCTGACAGTCATAAACAGGACTCGGGCCGCAGCCTGACAGTCATAAACAGGACTCGGGCCGCAGTCTGACAGTCATAAACAGGACTCGGGCCACAGCCTGACAGTCATAAACAGGACTCGGGCCACAGTCTGACAGTCATAAACAGGACTCGGGCCACAGTCTGACAGTCAATAACAGGACTCGGGCCACAGCCTGACAGTCATAAACAGGACTCGGGCCACAGCCTGACAGTCATAAACAGGACTCGGGCCACAGCCTGACAGTCATAAACAGGACTCGGGCCACAGCCTGACAGTCATAAACAGGACTCGGGCCGCAGTCTGACAGTCATAAACAGGACTCGGGCCACAGTCTGACAGTCATAAACAGGACTCGGGCCGCAGCCTGACAGTCATAAACCGGACTCGGGCCGCAGCCTGACAGTCATAAACAGGACTCGGGCCGCAGTCTGACAGTCATAAACAGGACTCGGGCCACAGCCTGACAGTCATAAACAGGACTCGGGCCGCAGCCTGACAGTCATAAACAGGACTCGGGCCACAGCCTGACAGTCATAAACAGGACTCGGGCCGCAGTCTGACAGTCATAAACAGGACTCGGGCCACAGCCTGACAGTCATAAACAGGACTCGGGCCGCAGCCTGACAGTCATAAACAGGACTCGGGCCGCAGCCTGACAGTCATAAACAGGACTCGGGCCACAGTCTGACAGTCATAAACAGGACTCGGGCCACAGTCTGACAGTCATAAACAGGACTCGGGCCGCAGCCTGACAGTCATAAACAGGACTCGGGCCACAGCCTGACAGTCATAAACAGGACTCGGGCCGCAGCCTGACGGTCATAAACAGGACTCGGGCCACAGCCTGACGGTCATAAACAGGACTCGGGCCACAGCCTGACGGTCATAAACAGGACTCGGGCCACAGCCTGACGGTCATAAACAGGACTCGGGCCGCAGCCTGACAGTCATAAACAGGACTCGGGCCACAGCCTGACAGTCATAAACAGGACTCGGGCCACAGCCTGACAGTCATAAACAGGACTCGGGCCACAGCCTGACAGTCATAAACAGGACTCGGGCCGCAGCCTGACAGTCATAAACAGGACTCGGGCCGCAGCCTGACAGTCATAAACCGGACTCGGGCCGCAGTCTGACAGTCATAAACAGGACTCGGGCCGCAGCCTGACAGTCATAAACAGGACTCGGGCCACAGCCTGACAGTCATAAACAGGACTCGGGCCACAGTCTGACAGTCATAAACAGGACTCGGGCCACAGCCTGACAGTCATAAACAGGACTCGGGCCACAGTCTGACAGTCATAAACAGGACTCGGGCCACAGTCTGACAGTCAATAACAGGACTCGGGCCACAGCCTGACAGTCATAAACAGGACTCGGGCCACAGCCTGACAGTCATAAACAGGACTCGGGCCACAGCCTGACAGTCATAAACAGGACTCGGGCCACAGCCTGACAGTCATAAACAGGACTCGGGCCACAGTCTGACAGTCATAAACAGGACTCGGGCCACAGTCTGACAGTCAATAACAGGACTCGGGCCACAGCCTGACAGTCATAAACAGGACTCGGGCCACAGCCTGACAGTCATAAACAGGACTCGGGCCACAGCCTGACAGTCATAAACAGGACTCGGGCCGCAGTCTGACAGTCATAAACAGGACTCGGGCCGCAGCCTGACAGTCATAAACCGGACTCGGGCCGCAGTCTGACAGTCATAAACAGGACTCGGGCCACAGCCTGACAGTCATAAACAGGACTCGGGCCACAGTCTGACAGTCATAAACAGGACTCGGGCCGCAGCCTGACGGTCATAAACAGGACTCGGGCCACAGCCTGACTGTCATAAACAGGACTCGGGCCGCAGTCTGACAGTCATAAACAGGACTCGGGCCGCAGCCTGACAGTCATAAACCGGACTCGGGCCACAGCCTGACAGTCATAAACAGGACTCGGGCCACAGCCTGACAGTCATAAACAGGACTCGGGCCACAGTCTGACAGTCATAAACAGGACTCGGGCCGCAGTCTGACAGTCATAAACAGGACTCGGGCCACAGTCTGACAGTCATAAACAGGACTCGGGCCGCAGCCTGACAGTCATAAACAGGACTCGGGCCACAGTCTGACAGTCATAAACAGGACTCGGGCCGCAGTCTGACAGTCATAAACAGGACTCGGGCCACAGCCTGACAGTCATAAACAGGACTCGGGCCACAGTCTGACAGTCATAAACAGGACTCGGGCCACAGCCTGACAGTCATAAACAGGACTCGGGCCACAGTCTGACAGTCATAAACAGGACTCGGGCCGCAGTCTGACAGTCATAAACAGGACTCGGGCCACAGTCTGACAGTCATAAACAGGACTCGGGCCGCAGCCTGACAGTCATAAACAGGACTCGGGCCACAGTCTGACGGTCATAAACAGGACTCGGGCCGCAGCCTGACAGTCATAAACAGGACTCGGGCCACAGCCTGACGGTCATAAACAGGACTCGGGCCGCAGTCTGACAGTCATAAACAGGACTCGGGCCACAGCCTGACAGTCATAAACAGGACTCGGGCCACAGTCTGACAGTCATAAACAGGACTCGGGCCACAGTCTGACAGTCATAAACAGGACTCGGGCCACAGCCTGACAGTCATAAACAGGACTCGGGCCACAGCCTGACAGTCATAAACAGGACTCGGGCCACAGTCTGACAGTCATAAACAGGACTCGGGCCACAGTCTGACAGTCATAAACAGGACTCGGGCCACAGCCTGACAGTCATAAACAGGACTCGGGCCGCAGTCTGACAGTCATAAACAGGACTCGGGCCACAGTCTGACAGTCATAAACAGGACTCGGGCCACAGTCTGACAGTCATAAACAGGACTCGGGCCGCAGTCTGACAGTCATAAACAGGACTCGGGCCACAGTCTGACAGTCATAAACAGGACTCGGGCCACAGTCTGACAGTCATAAACAGGACTCGGGCCGCAGTCTGACAGTCATAAACAGGACTCGGGCCACAGTCTGACGGTCATAAACAGGACTCGGGCCGCAGTCTGACAGTCATAAACAGGACTCGGGCCACAGCCTGACAGTCATAAACAGGACTCGGGCCACAGTCTGACAGTCATAAACAGGACTCGGGCCGCAGCCTGACGGTCATAAACAGGACTCGGGCCGCAGCCTGACAGTCATAAACAGGACTCGGGCCGCAGTCTGACAGTCATAAACAGGACTCGGGCCTCAGCCTGACAGTCATAAACAGGACTCGGGCCGCAGTCTGACAGTCATAAACAGGACTCGGGCCTCAGTCTGACAGTCATAAACAGGACTCGGGCCGCAGTCTGACAGTCATAAACAGGACTCGGGCCGCAGCCTGACAGTCATAAACAGGACTCGGGCCACAGCCTGACAGTCATAAACAGGACTCGGGCCACAGTCTGACAGTCAATAACAGGACTCGGGCCACAGTCTGACAGTCATAAACAGGACTCGGGCCACAGTCTGACAGTCATAAACAGGACTCGGGCCTCAGTCTGACAGTCATAAACAGGACTCGGGCCACAGTCTGACAGTCATAAACAGGACTCGGGCCGCAGTCTGTATGGAAACGTGATGTTTGAAACAGCAGGTTATCAGCTTAATCGATATGAAGTGCCACTATATGCAATATTCACAGATTTCAGTTTGTCTACTGAAATGTAAAAAAAATTGGGCTAATTTTAAAAAATTGCGCTACATGGCACTTTAAATACCGGATAGTTTATTTATAGTTCGATTACAGATATTTCACGTCATGTTCGAATGCATATTCAAATATCGAATAAAAAGTGACAGCCCTAGTGTATGTGTTGGGTGTGTGTGTGTGTAGGTGGGTTTGACGATAACTCTCCACTGAGCTCGGTCGGGTGTGTGTGTGTGTGTGTGTGTGTGTGTGTGTGTGTGTGTGTGTGTGTGTGTGTGTGTGTGTGTGTGTGTGTACCTGATGGTGTGTGTGTGTGTGTGTGTGTGTGTGTGTGTGTGTGTAGGTGGGTTTGACGATAACTCTCTGCTGAGCTCGGTTGGGCGTGTGTGTGTGTACCTGATGGTGTGTGTGTGTGTGTGTGTGTGTGTGTGTGTGTGTGTGTGTGTGTGTGTGTGTGTGTGTGTGTGTGTGTGTGTGTGTGTGTGTGTGTGTGTGTGTGTGTGTGTGTGTGTGTAGGTGGGTTTGACGATAACTCTCTGCTGAACTCGGTCGGGTGTGTGTGTACCGATGATGTGTGTGTACCTGATGGTGTGTTTAAGTGTATGTGTGTGTAGGTTAGGTGGGTGTGAAGATAACTCTCCGCTGAGCTCGGGTGTGTGTGTGTGTGTGTGTGTGTGTGTGTGTGTAGGTGGGTTTGACGATAACTCTCCGCTGAGCTCAGTTGGGCATGTGTGTGTACCTGATGATGTGTG
Source organism: Pseudorasbora parva (assembly GCF_024679245.1). Classification (NCBI taxonomy): domain Eukaryota; kingdom Metazoa; phylum Chordata; class Actinopteri; order Cypriniformes; family Gobionidae; genus Pseudorasbora; species Pseudorasbora parva. The sequence goes on from NC_090189.1 coordinate 131,171, forward strand.
TGTGTGTGTGTACCTGATGATGTGTGTGTGTGTGTGTAGGTGGGTTTGACGATAACTCTCCGCTGAGCTCGGTCGGGTGTGTGTGTACCTGATGATGTGTGTGTGTACCTGATGATGTGTGTGTGTGTGTGTGTAGGTGGGTTTGACGATAACTCTCTGCTGAACTCGGTCGGGTGTGTGTGTAGCTGATGATGTGTGTGTGTACCTGATGATGTGTGTGTGAGTGTAGGTGGGTTTGACGATAACTCTCCGCTGAGCTCGGTCGAGCGCTTCGACCCCAGGACGGACCAATGGGAGTACGTGTCGGAGCTGACGACGCCGAGGGGTGGAGTCGGGGTTGCCACGGTGATGGGGCGTGTCTTTGCAGTGGGGGGGCACAATGGGAACATCTACCTGAACACAGTGGAGGCCTTCGAGCCGCGGATGAACAGGTAAAGCTGGAGAACCCTGGTCCGTATAATCTGTGTGTGTTGGGCAGGCTTAGGGGAAGGGGCAGTTTGTGTCTGTGTGTGTGTGTGTGTGTGTGTGTGTGTGTGTGTGTGTTGGGCAGGCTTAGAGGAAAGGGGCAGTTTGTGTCTGTGTGTGTGTGTTGGGTAGGTTTAGGGTCTGTGTGTGTGTGTGTGTGTGTGTGTGTGTGTGTGTGTGTTGGGTAGGTTTAGGGGCAGTGTATGTCTGTGTGTGTGTGTCTGTGTGTGTGTGTGTGTGTGTTGGGTAGATTTAGGGGCAGTGTTTGTAATATCTGTGAGAATAATATCTTAATCCAATCATATTAGAAAATGTGAAACAATACGAAATAAACACCTCAGCCTTATCAAACACACACACACACCTACCGACGTGTGTGAGACTGTGTGTACGTTCTGCACGCTTGACGCGCTCTGCTTTATAAGTGTTTTTTTCCGCTCACGGTCCTTCAGAAATGGTGGACATGTTGAGGGAAAAAAAAGAAATATATCTCTCTCATTTTCTCAAAATACCGAATTTAAATAAACGAATATTTGATTTTTATGAGCCCAAATATTCGAATACAATATTTTGGGAAAATGTTAAATCTCTTTCTAGAATACTGTCTAACACTTGATGACTGCTCTGTCAAGCCCTCATCACACACACACACACACACACACACACGTCGTCAGTCAAAGACGCTCTTTGATACCAATCTCTCATTTGAAAGCCACGTTTCTAGCATCTGTAAAACCGCATTCTACCATCTTAAAAATATATCTAAATTACGGCACATGCTCTCAATGCCAAATGCTGAACAGTTAGTACATGCGTTCATGAGCTCAAGGATAGATTATTGTAATGCTCTACTGGGTGGTTGCCCTGCTCGCTTAATAAACAAACTCCAGCTGGTCCAAACCGCAGCAGCTCGAGTTCTTCTAGAACCAGGAAGTATGATCATATTAGTCCAGTTCTGTCAACACTGCGCTGGCTCCCTATTAAACATCGCATACATTTTAAAATCCTGCTTATTACTCAAAGCACTAAATAGTTTAGCTCCCCGGTACTTAAGCGAGCTCTTAACACATTATACTCCATCACGTCTACTGCGGTCTCTGTTTATCCCGAGGTTTACTGCAGTCGGCCGGATCCGGATCAGATAATGGACCTGAATATGACCAGCTAGGCTCTTCATGTGACGCCTCCTTCCCTTCGTTTTATACAGATAGAAACACACACCTAACACACTTTGCCTATAGTACCTATACCTGAACACCTAATGCTCGCCGTTTCCACAGATTCGCCTTTTAGGGGATGATGATGGGATAGTTTCAGAACTACTTCACTCCATCCTGAATAAACCCGTCTCTTGCGTGATACCCATAAATGTTGAATATTCTGCTCTAATATGACCTCTGAGCTGTGCGGTGTCCAGAATAATAATCCTCCTCTGTGTGTTAATAGGCCAGAGGAGAACTGAGTCTGGTTTCTCTAAGGTTTATTTTTCTCCATCATGCCCTGATGGAGTTTCGGTTCCTTTGGTCGCCTTTGGCTTGGCTTGCTCAGTTGGGGACACTAACATTATGATCAGAGTTATTCAACTAAATATACAAATAACATTAATTAATGAATTAGGTCTTATTTAATTCTATAAACTATATCACTGATCTGCCAACATTGTCTCTCTCTGATAAATTAAAATAAGCTGATAACATCACTGTTTACTCCAGAACGACTGTACAGCCAAATCTAATTCTGCTGCAGTATTGTCCTGTTTAACACTGAAGCTGCTCTGACACAATCGGCGCTGGAGAAGAGCGATAGAAATAAAGATGACAGATTGATTGGTAGGGGCAGTGTGTGTGTGTGTGTGTGTGTGTGTGTGTGTGTGTGTGTGTGTGTGTGTGTGTGTGTGTGTGTGTGTGATGGGTAGGTTTAGGGGCAATATAGGGGGATAGAATGTACAGTTTGTAAAATCCATTACGCCTATGGAAAGTCCCCACAATTCACAAAAACCTAACGTGTGTGTGTGTGTGTGTGTGTGTGTCCTCAGATGGGAGCTAGTCGGCTCGGTGTCTCACTGTCGGGCCGGAGCTGGAGTCGCGGTCTGCTCCACTCACATCGCTCAAATCCGGGACATCGGCCAGGGCTCCAGTAGTGTCGCAGACTGCATGTAATCGCACACAGTGTGTGTGTGTGTGTGTGTGTGTGTGTGTGTGTGAGAGAGAGATGTGTGTGTGTGTGAGAGAGAGAGAGAGATGTGTGTGTGTGTGTGCAAGAGAGATGTGTGTGTGTGCAAGAGATATGTGTGTGTGTGCGAGAGAGATGTGTGTGTGTGAGAGAGATATGCGTGTGTGTGTGTGTGAGAGGCGTGTGTGTGTGTGTGAGAGAGAGAGAGAGATGTGTGTGTGTGTGTGCAAGAGATATGTGTGTGTGTGCGAGAGAGATGTGTGAGATGTGTGAGAGAGATATGCGTGTGTGTGTGTGTGAGAGGCGTGTGTGTGTGTGTGAGAGAGATGTGTGAGAGAGAGATGTGTGTGTGTGAGAGAGATATGCGTGTGTGTGTGTGTGAGAGAGATGTGTGTGAGAGAGAGATGTGTGTGTGTGAGAGAGAGAGATATGCGTGTGTGAGATGTGTGTGTGTGTGAGATGTGTGTGTGCGAGGTGCGTGTGTGAGATCTGGGTCAGTGTTCCGGGATTGCGGCTGGAGCTTCACTGACTTTGCTTTGCTGTTGTGTATCAGCGCTCCTCGCCACACTATGGAGCTCAGTGGGAACGGACCCGGCAGTTCTTTATATTTACAGGACGCAGAACGCTTCTCTTGTCCAATGTGACCCTCCGCATATTTCAGATATTTATTTTGTCTAATGCATCTTTCTGTTGTTTACATTTTCTTTGAGTGGCAGAAGAAACATCTGATTATATTGAAGAACTGCTGTTTAAATCTTGATATTGTTGATGTTGCGTTCAGTGATATGTAATAAATTCAATATTCATAAAGCATCATCCGTGTGTGTGTGTGTGTGTGTGTGTATACAGTGCCGGCCTGTGAGGTTGTGGGGCCCTATAGCCTGGATGCAAGCCGAACTTAGCAATGTTTTTAGGTTAGGGTTAGGACTTGATCCCCGAACAGAAACTGACCAATGAGATCATCAGGGCGGGCTTTAGCCGATGACGGACAGATGATCGGCAGAGACTGACCAATGAGATCATCAGGGCGGGCTTTAGCCGATGACGGACAGATGATCGACAGTAACTGACCAATGAGATCTTCAGGGCGGGCTTTAGCCGATGATGGACAGATGATCAACAGAAACTGACCAATGAGATCATCAGGGCGGGCTTTAGCCGATGACGGACAGATGATCAACAGAAACTGACCA
>NC_090189.1:142500-155000 GCF_024679245.1 Pseudorasbora parva
TGCTCCAGATCCGTTCCCCGAGAGAGAGCCAGAAACCACACGACACGCGTGTTCAAACCCATGACGCTTCGGATCCGTTCCCTGAGAAAGGGCCAGAAATCACATTACACGCGTGCTCAAACAAACACATGACGCTCCCGATCCGATCCCTGAGATAGGGCCAGAAACCACATGACACGCGTGTTCAAACAAACACATGACGCTCCCGATCCGATCCCTGAGATAGGGCCAGAAACCACATGACACGTGTGTTCAAACAAACACGTGACGCTCCAGATCCATTCCCCGAGAGAGGGCCAGAAACCACACGACACGCGTGCTCAAACAAACACATGACGCTCCAGATCCGATCCCCGAGATAGGGCCAGAAACCACACGACACGCGTGTACAAACAAACACATGATGCTCCAGATCCGTTCCCCAAGAGTGGGTCAGAAACCACACGACACGCGTGTTCAAACAAACACGTGACGCTCCAGATACGTTCCCCGAGAGAGGGCCAGAAACCACACGACACGCGTGTTCAAACAAACACATGACGCTCCAGATCCGTTCCCCAAGAGTGGGTCAGAAACCACACAACACGCGTGTTCAAACAAACACATGACGCTCCAGATCCGTTCCCCAAGAGTGGGTCAGAAACCACACGACGCGTGTTCAAACAAACACATGACGCTCCAGATCCGTTCCTCAAGAGAGGGCCAGAAACCACACGACACGCGTGCTCAAACAAACACATGACGCTCCAGATCCGCTCCCCGAGATAGGGCCAGAAACCACATGACACGCGTGTTTAAACAAACACATGACGCTCCAGATCCGTTCCCCAAGAGAGGGCCAGAAACCACACGACACGCGTGTTCAAACAAACACATGACGCTCCAGATCCGCTCCCCGAGATAGGGCCAGAAACCACACGACACGCGTGTTCAAACAAACACATGACGCTCCAGATCCGTTCCCCAAGAGAGGGCCAGAAACCACACGACACGCGTGTTCAAACAAACACATGACGCTCCAGATCCGCTCCCCGAGATAGGGCCAGAAACCACACAACACGCGTGTTCAAACAAACACATGACGCTCCAGATCCGCTCCCCGAGATAGGGCCAGAAACCACACGACACGCGTGTTCAAACATGTGACGCTCCAGACCCGTTCCCCAAGAGTGGGCCAGAAACCACACGACACGCGTGTTCAAACATGTGACGCTCCAGATCCGTTCCCCAAGAGAGGGCCAGAAACCACACGACACGTGTGTTCAAACAAACACATGACGCTCCAGATCCGCTCCCCAAGAGAGGGCCAGAAACCACACGACACGCGTGTGCAAACAAACACATGACGCTCTGGATCCAATCCCCGAGAGCGGGTCAGAAACCACACGACACACGTGTTCAAACAAACACGTGACGCTCCAGATCCGTTCCCAGAGAGCGGGCCAGAAACCACACAACACGCATGTTCAAACAAACACATGACACTCCAGATCCGTTCCCCAAGAGCGGGTCAGAAACCACACGACACGCGTGTTCAAACAAACACGTGATGCTCCAGATCCGTTCCCCGAGAGAGAGCCAGAAACCACACGACACGCGTGTTCAAACCCATGACGCTTCAGATCCGTTCCCTGAGAAAGGACCAGAAATCACACGACACGCGTGTTCAAACAAACACATGACGCTCCAGATCCGCTCCCCAAGAGAGGGCCAGAAACCACAGGCTCTCTAGAGGTCTTAGAGAAGTCTTAAATTGACGTTCCACAATGTTAGGCCTTAAAATGTCTTAAATTGGAGCAGAAAGTCTTAAAATTCAATATCATGGCATTAAATTAGGGCTGTATGATTCCTGTGATGCAGAATCCATTCATAAAAATTATATTTACTGTTTGATATGCAGAATGACATGGGATTTTTCAAAGAAGATGAACAAGAGTCAGTCACATTTATTCTGACCATTAAAGCAGAGTCCAGAAAAATTACAACAGAAAGGACTATAAAACAGATTTCATAAGGCCCTAAACTAAATTGCATGCGCTGCAGAAATTATGTTTTTCCTCGGGATTTCTGTTCTCCAGCTCAAACTCTAACATCCATAAATCAGGACACATTTAATGTGAAATGAAGAAATAAGTCTTGTTTTCTGAGAAACTGAACTAAATGGAGTGATTTTGTGATTAAAACGAGCAGACATCTGTCCTTGAACATTACTCACATCTGAGTTGAGTTGATGTTTATGATCACATTGGCAGATATTTGCTCGTTTTAATTATCAAATCGCTTTCATAAGATTTCTGATCTCAAACTAAGATAGTTATAAGCAATGGAGATCTGTTGGATATTGCACTGAACTCATTTACATTAGAGAACATCAATCAGTCATCTTTATTTCTATCGCTCTTCTCCAACGCCGATTGTGTCAGAGCAGATTCAGTGTTAAACAGGACAATACTGCAGCAGAATTAGATTTGGCTGTACAGTCGTTCTGGAGTAAACAGTGATGTTATCAGCTTATTTTAATTTATCAGAGAGAGACAATGTTGGCAGATCAGGATTATAGTTTATAGAATTAAATAAGACCTAATTCATTAATTTTATTTGTATATTTAGTTGAATAACTCTGATCATAATGTTAGTGTCCCCAACTGAGCAAGCCAAGCCAAAGGCGACCAAAGGAACCGAAACTCCATCAGGGCATGATGGAGAAAAATAAACCTTAGAGAAACCAGACTCAGTTCTCCTCTGGCCTATTAACACACAGTGGAGGATTATTATTCTGGCAACCGCACAGGTCAGAGGTCATATTAGAGCAGAATATTCGTAATTTCTGGGTATCACGGAAGAGACGGATTTATTTAGGATGGGGCGTCGATTACACAAGAGTATGAATACATGAAAGATCGGAGTCATCGCGCTGAAGACGGGTTTATTGAGCATGACGTGCCGGTGAGGCAAATTCGGAGGAGACACCATTTGACACGGCTCAGCAGACACTCCAGGATGAGCTGGTCATGTCCAGGCAGGTCCACCATCCGATCCGGACACGGATCCAGGATAACCCTCGGGATAAACAGAGAGACTAACATTAGCGTAGAAGCCGTTCTTCTGATGATGTAACGAGTACATCAGGTGTTATGGGAAGTGTTCCCGGTTCCGGCTGACCTAGTTAATGCAGCCTAACAATCAGTCAATTGATCTGAATAATGAAAGTTAATAATGTTCTATGTGTATGCCATAGTAAAGAGATGTGTTTTTAGTCTAGATTTAAACTGACAGAGTGTGTCTGCTTCCCGAACAATGCTAGGAAGACTATTCCAGAGTTTAGGAGCTAAATAGGAAAATGATCGACCGCCTGCAGTTGATTTAGATATTCTAGGTATTATCAACTGGCCAGAGTTTTGAGACCGCAATAGACGTGATGGAGTATAATGTGTTAAGAGCTCGCTTAAGTACTGGAGCTAAACCATTTAGTGCTTTGAGTAATAAGCAGGATTTTAAAATGTATGCGATGTTTAATAGGGAGCCAGCGCAGTGTTGACAGAACTGGACTAATATGATCATACTTCCTGGTTCTAGTAAGAACTCGAGCTGCTGCGGTTTGGACCAGCTGGAGTTTGTTTATTAAGCGAGCAGGGCAACCACCCAGTAGAGCATTACAATAATCTAGCCTTGAGCTCATGAACGCATCGACTAACTGTTCAGCATTTGGCATTGAAAGCATGTGCCGTAATTTAGATATATTTTTAAGATGATAGAATGCGGTTTTACAGATGCTAGAAACGTGGCTTTCAAATAAGAGGTGGGTATCAAAGAGCGTCTTTGACTGACGACGTGTGTGTGTGTGTGTGTGTGTGTGTGTGTGTGTGTGTGTGTGTGTGTGTGTGTGTGTGTGACGAGGGCTTGACAGAGCAGTCATCAAGTGTTAGACAGTATTCTCGGTTACTACTTGTGGAGCTTTTCTGTCCAATAATTAAAAATTAAGTTTTATTTGAATTAAGTTGCAGGAAATTACTATTCATCCAGTGTTTTATATCAGCTCTGCATTCCGTTAATCTTGTGAATTGGTAGCTTTCGTCAAGGCGTGAGGAAATATAGAGCTGAGTATCGTCAGCATAACAATGAAAACTAACGCCATGTTTCCTAATGATATCTCCCAGTGGAGCAGATACAGGGTGAAGAGCAGCGGTCCTAACACTGAGCCTTGCGGTACCCCATACTGAACAATGTGAAGCTGCTTTGAAACAATTGTCATTGTAAAAGCGCAATATAAATAAAGTTGATTGATTGATTGATTGATTAGACATGTAGAGAGGGCTTTTATGGGTGAATGTCTCTCACCCGTCCATCCAGTGTTTGCTGTTAAAGGAAGCCCTTAATGACAGGTCATGTGCTCCTGATGTCAGATGACCATGTGTGTTTTACAGTGTAATCTTTGGACTTGCTGAAGGTGAAAAGCAACTTCAGTGTGTGTGTATGTGCAGACGTCCGGAGAACAGGCGTGTGGACACACACACACACACACACACACAGAGAGAGAGAGAGAGAATGAGAGCAGGATAAACCCGTTCTGTCTCAGCTTTAAACTCATTCACAGCGAGATGCTTTGGCTTTCAGTCTTCACCTTCCTCGGGCTCATCCGCTCAGGTAAGTCTCGTTTCAGATCAGTGTGTCCTGATGGAGAGTGTGTCCTGACGGAGAGCGTGTCCTGACGGAGAGCGTGTCCTGACGGAGAGCGTGTCCTGACGGAGTGTGTGTACTGACGGAGTGTGTGTCCTGACGGAGAGCGTGTCCTGACGGAGAGCGTGTCCTGATGGAGAGTGTGTCCTGACGGAGTGTGTGTCCTGACGGAGAGCGTGTCCTGATGGAGTGTGTGTCCTGACGGAGTGCGTGTCCTGATGGAGAGTGTGTCCTGACGGAGTGTGTGTCCTGACGGAGAGCGTGTCCTGATGGAGAGCGTGTCCTGACGGAGAGCGTGTCCTGACGGAGTGTGTGTACTGACGGAGTGTGTGTCCTGACGGAGAGTGTGTCCTGATGGAGTGTGTGTCCTGACGGAGTGCGTGTCCTGATGGAGAGTGTGTCCTGACGGAGTGTGTGTCCTGACGGAGAGCGTGTCCTGATGGAGAGCGTGTCCTGACGGAGTGTGTGTCCTGACGGAGAGCGTGTCCTGACGGAGTGTGTGTACTGACGGAGTGTGTGTCCTGACGGAGAGCGTGTCCTGACGGAGAGCGTGTCCTGACGGAGAGCGTGTCCTGACGGAGAGCGTGTCCTGACGGAGAGCGTGTCCTGACGGAGTGTGTGTCCTGACGGAGTGTGTGTCCTGACGGAGAGCGTGTCCTGACGGAGAGCGTGTCCTGACGGAGTGCGTGTCCTGACGGAGAGCGTGTCCTGACGGAGAGCGTGTCCTGACGGAGTGCGTGTCCTGACGGAGAGCGTGTCCTGACGGAGAGCGTGTCCTGACGGAGAGCGTGTCCTGACGGAGAGCGTGTCCTGACGGAGAGTGTGTCCTGACGGAGTGTGTGTCCTGACGTAGAGTTTGTCCTGACGGAGAGTGTGTCCTGACGGAGAGTGTGTCCTGAAGGTGTGTGCGTCCTGAAGGTGTGTGTGTCCTGACGGAGAGTGTGTCCTGACGGACAGTGTGTCCTGATGGAGAGTGTGTCCTGACGGACAGTGTGTCCTGACGGACAGTGTGTCCTGATGGAGAGTGTGTCCTGACGGACAGTGTGTCCTGATGGAATGTGTGTCCTGACGGACAGTGTGTCCTGATGGAGAGTGTGTCCTGACGGAGAGCGTGTCCTGACGGAGAGCGTGTCCTGACGGAGAGCGTGTCCTCACGGAGTGTGTGTCCTGACGTAGAGTTTGTCCTGACGGAGAGCGTGTCCTGACGGAGAGTGTGTCCTGACGGAGAGTGTGTCCTGACGGAGAGTGTGTCCTGACGGAGAGCGTGTCCTGACGGAGAGCGTGTCCTGACGGAGAGTGTGTCCTGACGGAGAGTGTGTCCTGACGGAGAGTGTGTCCTGACGGAGAGTGTGTCCTGAAGGTGTGTGTGTCCTGACGGAGAGTGTGTCCTGACGGACAGTGTGTCCTGACGGAGAGTGTGTCCTGAAGGTGTGTGTGTCCTGACGGAGAGTGTGTCCTGACGGAGAGTGTGTCCTGACGGACAGTGTGTCCTGACGGACAGTGTGTCCTGATGGAGAGTGTGTCCTGACGGACAGTGTGTCCTGATGGAGAGTGTGTCCTGATGGAGAGTGTGTCCTGACGGACAGTGTGTCCTGATGGACAGTGTGTCCTGATGGACAGTGTGTCCTCAAGGAGTGTGTGTCCTGACGGACAGTGTGTCCTGAAAAACTGTGTGTCCTGAAGGAGTGTGATTAGGGCCCTCACATTAATCGCGTGATTAGGGCACTCACATTAATCGCGTGATTAGGGCACTCACATTAATCGCGTGATTAGGGCCCTCACATTAATCGCGTGATTAGGGCCCTCACATTAATCGCGTGATTAGGGCCCTCACATTAATCGCGTGATTAGGGCACTCACATTAATCGCGTGATTAGGGCACTCACATTAATCGCGTGATTAGGGCACTCACATTAATCGCGTGATTAGGGCACTCACATTAATCGCGTGATTAGGGCACCCACATTAATCGCGTGATTAGGGCACCCACATTAATCGCGTGATTAGGGCACTCACATTAATCGCGTGATTAGGGCCCTCACATTAATCGCGTGATTAGGGCACTCACATTAATCGCGTGATTAGGGCACTCACATTAATCGCGTGATTAGGGCCCTCACATTAATCGCGTGATTAGGGCACTCACATTAATCGCGTGATTAGGGCACTCACATTAATCGCGTGATTAGGGCCCTCACATTAATCGCGTGATTAGGGCCCTCACATTAATCGCGTGATTAGGGCCCTCACATTAATCGCGTGATTAGGGCCCTCACATTAATCGCGTGATTAGGGCCCTCACATTAATCGCGTGATTAGGGCCCTCACATTAATCGCGTGATTAGGGCCCTCACATTAATCGCGTGATTAGGGCCCTCACATTAATCGCGTGATTAGGGCCCTCACATTAATCGCGTGATTAGGGCACTCACATTAATCGCGTGATTAGGGCACTCACATTAATCGCGTGATTAGGGCCCTCACATTAATCGCGTGATTAGGGCCCTCACATTAATCGCGTGATTAGGGCACCCACATTAATCGCGTGATTAGGGCACCCACATTAATCGCGTGATTAGGGCACCCACATTAATCGCGTGATTAGGGCACCCACATTAATCGCGTGATTAGGGCACCCACATTAATCGCGTGATTAGGGCACCCACATTAATCGCGTGATTAGGGCACCCACATTAATCGCGTGATTAGGGCACCCACATTAATCGCGTGATTAGGGCACCCACATTAATCGCGTGATTAGGGCACCCACATTAATCGCGTGATTAGGGCACCCACATTAATCGCGTGATTAGGGCACCCACATTAATCGCGTGATTAGGGCACCCACATTAATCGCGTGATTAGGGCACCCACATTAATCGCGTGATTAGGGCACCCACATTAATCGCGTGATTAGGGCACTCACATTAATCGCGTGATTAGGGCACCCACATTAATCGCGTGTTTAGGGCCCTCACATTAATCGCGTGTTTAGGGCCCTCACATTAATCGCGTGTTTAGGGCCCTCACATTAATCGCGTGATTAGGGCCTTCATATTAATCACGTGATTAGGGCCCTCATATTAATCACGTGATTATGGCACTCATATCGAGCCTGTCAGTGAAACATTAGTATGATCTCGTGTCTCGGTCATGAGACTCTTTATGATGGACAGTTATAGAACAACAGGAATATTCCCTCTGCTAAATATTATAACACATTTTGATGCTCATGCGCTGCTCGTTTCCTCTTTACGCTCAATATGACCCCAAACATTTATTGAGCAATTGCGCAAAAAATACCCATAATAATATTAATATGTTGTTTACATCTCATCTAGATGTTTGTGCTGTGTTCATGGGTATATGAAGTACTCCGCTAACCCATTAGCATGTGAATGAGCTGTGTGTGTTCTCGTGGGCATTTCTGTCTTTTTCAGTTTAGTGTTTTAACTGCATAGATTCAATTCAATTCAATGAACTTTATTGTCCCCAATGGGGAAATTTGTCTTGGACTCTGGTGCCCACATACACATATACAATGATCAAAAACATAAAAAAAAAAAAAAAAAAAAAAAAAAAAAAGATTGTGGCACAAGTGTGTATTTTTATTGTACTTTTACTATTTTACCCCCATTTCCTTTAAATAATCAATCATTTGCAAAAAACCCTTCCTCTCAGCATCGATTGAACAGAAAACAGCAGGGCTGTGTGTGTGTGTGTGTGTGTGTGTGTGTGTGTGTGTGTGTGTGTGTGTGTGTGTGTGTGTGTGTGTGTGTGTGTGTGTGTGTGTGTGTGTGTGTGTGTATAGATAATGTAGGTGTAAAGTATGCAACTGAGATGAAAGGAACCATATTCATTAAATGTGTTATGAACTGACTTTTATTAATTTTTTATATTAATTTTTTGACATTTGTATGGTTTCCACATTAAGAAACATCATAAATCAGTTAATCCTAATCAGTAATGGGCTGTTTTCTACACTGGTTTTGATGGGCGTGTCACTTGGAGACTCTGAAGTAAACGCCCACGGCTAGGATTGGATAAGATCTGCATATTTAATGAGCTTCAGCTCCGCTGTCAGTTCACACGAGGGAGGGATTGTTTTGAAAGTGGCACTGGAATGATTCTCTCACAGGGTTTGCTAAACGTCTTTATCAAAGACAATGATTTCTCTCTCATCCACCTGCGATTGATTGGAATATTATTTTTATTACTTTGCCCGCCCGATCGGTGGGTATAAGCCGGAACCGTGCACGGGCAGTTAGGGGTCGGTATAACACAGCCCTAATATGATCCGAAGGAAGCCTATGCAGGGACTGTGTTCTTCCATAACCAGGGGCCTATTGCACTAAACTAGGATAAGGAATTAAGCCGGGATATCTTGATGTCCTGGCTCAGTTTATCTGCTAATATAGTTATCTTTCATTATCGTTATCATTCTCGGTGTAAGTTTGCCTTCAGGGTACGTTTACACAACAGCGGAGTACTACTTTTGCATTTAGATGACAAGATCACCAAGATATCCCGGCCTAATCCCTTATCCTAGTTTAGTGCAATAGGTCCCTGGAATAGCGCAATATCTTGCCATCTTCTTCAGCATGTTTATTGCTGCGTTGGGCGGGGACGAATGAGACGAGTGGGTGGGCGGGGCTACTGAATTAGACGAGTGGGTGGGCGGGGCTACTGAATTAGATGTGCTTATTATTCTGTAGAGGCTGTGTTTTGTCACACGTTGACGTCAAGATGCGGCACATACGTTTTCTGAGCCTGTTGTCTATAAAAGCTTTTCTTTTACTAACAAGGTAACAAAGTTTTCAGCTCTGAAACTTCTGGATATTCTTATATTACCATGACCTTTTATATTCTCTAAAGCTCAAGGGAAAGTTGATTTCTCAATTCATCACCCCTTTAACTAAGGAAACGTCAACTGGAGTCACAAATACAAGTTCAGCCTGTTTCTGTGTGTGTGTGTGTGTGTGTGTGTGTGTCAGGCTGGGCTCAGTGTGCGGAGGGCTGGCGGCCGTATGAGGACAGATGTTACTTCTTCTCCTCGGACATGAAGTCGTGGAACGAGGCGCTGGAGGATTGTGTCAGTAAGGGCAGTGATCTGATGAGCATCCAGGACATTCATGAGCGGGTGAGACACACACACACACACACACACACACACACACACACACACACACACACACACACACACACACACCCTTACTCTTCTGTTCTGGTCAGACGTGGGTTCGGACGCAGATCGGCTCCTCCATTTTCTGGATTGGACTCAACGATGTGGCGTCGGAGGGAAACTGGGAGTGGAGCGACGGAAGTGTGTTCTACCCCTACCTGTCGTACGTCTCACACACACACACACACACTCTCACACTGACCTACCAGCGGGTCAGATATCTGAAGTGTATTATCTGCAGTGGTGTATGGAGTGTTTGAGCATGGCATGAATCGCAGGTACTGGAGGGAGGGTCAGCCGGATAACTGGGCAGATAATGAGGACTGTGGGCAGGTTCAGGGCGCGAATGACGGCCGCTGGAACGACGAAACCTGCTCAGCCAGACGCCAGTACATCTGCAAACGGCCCAACCGTACGTGTGTGTGTGTGTGTGTGTATGAGAGAGAGTGAGAATGTGAGTGAGAGAGAGTGAGAGTGTGTGAGAGTGTGTAGTCAGTGTGTGTAAGGAGTGTTTCCCTGTGGTCCTCTAGCTAACCCCGCTCCGCTGTGAGTGAGTGAGAGAGTGTGTAAGTGAGTGTGAGTGAGTCTGAGAGTGTGTAAGTGAGTGTGAGTGAGTCTGAGAGTGTGAGTGTGTGAGTGAGTAGGAGTGTGTGAGGGAGTGTGAGTGAGTCTGAGAGTGTGAGTGTGTGAGTGAGGGAGTGTGTGAGGGAGTGTGAGTGAGTCTGAGAGTGTGAGTGTGTGAGTGAGGGAGTGTGTAACTGAGTGTGAGTGAGTCTGAGAGTGTGTAAGTGAGTGTGAGTGAGTCTGAGAGTGTGAGTGTGTGAGTGAGTAGGAGTGTGTGAGGGAGTGTGAGTGAGTCTGAGAGTGTGAGTAGTGTGTGAGTGAGTAGGAGTGTGTAAGGGAGTGTGAGTGTGTGTGTGAGAGAGTGTGAGTGAGTGTGTGTAAGAAGTGTTTCCCTGTGGTCCTCTAGCTAACCCTGCTCCGCTGTGAGAGTGAGTGAGTGAGTGAGTGAGTGAGTGTGTGAGTGAGTGTGTGAGTGAGTGTGTGAGTGAGTGAGTGTGTGAGAGAGTGTGTGAGAGAGTGTGTGAGAGAGTGAGTGAGTGAGTGAGTGAGTGAGTGAGTGAGTGAGTGTATGTGTAGTCAGTGTGTGTGTGTAAGGAGTGTTTCCCTGTGGTCCTCTAGCTAACCCCGCTCCGCTGTGTGATACGGCTAACGGCTGGCAGGCCTTCGGCTCTAACTGCTATAAGCGACGGGCCGGCGTTCGTAAGAGCTGGACAGCGGCTCGCAGTGAGTGTGTGCGAGAGGGCGGAGACCTGGTGTCCATAACATCTTCTGAAGAGGAGCAGTACGTCACTAGCCATCTCGATGCCACCTTTGACCTCTGGATCGGCTTTTCCACAATGGTGAGTTCATCATCTGTGTCCATTAGAGGCTCACTAGACCGCCCGAGATCATTCACGAAACACCGCAAGGCCTTCCATTCAATGTGTACAAATTATCAACATGGACAGTAAAGAGCCTGACCTATTATTTTGGTTTCACTTTATTTTACACATTCTGTTGACTACAACATTGCACCTACAACTACTAACTCTTATTAAACCCTTCGATAACAGCTCCGGGCCCTACCGATAACAGCTCCGGGCCCTACCGATAACAGCTCCGGGCCCTACCGATAACAGCTCCGGGCCCTACCGATAACAGCTCTGGGCCCTACCGATAACAGCTCTGGGCCCTACCGATAACAGCTCTGGGCCCTACCGATAACAGCTCTGGGCCCTACCGATAACAGCTCTAGACTCTATCGATAACAGCTCTAGACCCTACGGCTAACAGCTAACAGCTCTGGGTCCTACCGATAACTGCTCTGGGCCCTACCGATAACAGCTCTGGGCCCTACCGATAACAGCTCTGGGCCCTACCGATAACAGCTCTGGGCCCTACCGATAACAGCTCTGGGCCCTACCGATAACAGCTCTGGGCCCTACCGATAACAGCTCTAGACTCTATCGATAACAGCTCTAGGCCCTACGATAACAGCTCTGGGCCCTACCGATAACAGCTCTGGGCCCTACCGATAAAAGCTCTGGGCCCTACCGATAAAAGCTCTGGGCCCTACCGATAACAGCTCTGGGCCCTACGATAACAGCTCTAGGCCCTACGATAACAACTCTGGACCCTACGATAACAGCTCCGGACCCTACGATAACAGCTCCGGGCCCTACGATAACAGCTCCGGGCCCTACGATAACAGCTCCGGACCCTACGATAACAGCTCCGGGCCCTACGATAACAGCTCCGGGCCCTACGATAACAGCTCCGGGCCCTACGATAACAGCTCCGGGCCCTACGATAACAGCTCCGGGCCCTACGATAACAGCTCCGGGCCCTACCGATAACAGCTCCGGGCCCTACCGATAACAGCTCCGGGCCCTACCGATAACAGCTCCGGGCCCTACCGATAACAGCTCCGGGCCCTACCGATAACAGCTCCAGGCCGTACCGATAACAGCTCCGGGCCCTACCGATAACAGCTCCGGGCCCTACCGATAACAGCTCCGGGCCCTACCGATAACAGCTCCGGACCCTACGATAACAGCTCCGGGCCCTACGATAACAGCTCCGGGCCCTACGATAACAG
>NC_090189.1:160000-220000 GCF_024679245.1 Pseudorasbora parva
AGTGACCATCAAAAGGTTCGGACATTCAGGGGGATTGGCTGGGATTGCAATGGCTCCCACACATCGCTCATATCCGTGTTTGTTTCCGTCTCTAGTGAAGCGGAGCAGTTCTTCATTAACGCACAGCTGCCGGATTTTCACCTGATAGATTTACCGGATCTGTGGATTGGCATTTCAGGTGAGGGATGCAGTCAGAGCTGGACAAACTACACAATGTCATTACTTGAGTAAAATTACTACTAGTCAAGTGAAAGTTATATAAACAGATTATTACTGGAGTAAAATAACAGAAGTATTTGTTTTCAAAAGTACTTGAGTACCAAAAGTAAATGTCCTTCTTTATGTCGCCGCATTATTGTATTATAGTTGTATAAATGCACATTATGCCATCATGGTTTAAGCCAGTCAGTGACGCTCCATCTGACACACTAGCAGACGACTAACTTAAACTCATTTAAATACTTGTAGAAAAGTTACAAAGCTGCTGTCACTTTAAGGCCGAATGCACGGATCCAATACACTGATACACATCTGATATTCTCACACTGTTCACCTTCACTGAAGACAGAATCAACTTTGTTGCCATTATCTGTATGTGAACAATCTGTCTTTCTGATTTATAACACCATCAGATAAGGACCAAGATGGGACATTTAGGTGGGTGGACAAAACCGCAGTTGAGTTCTCAAACTGGAGCCCAAATTTCCCTCAGAATACAGCAAGCCAGTGGGACTGTGGCCAGATCTACACCGGTGAGCTGCAGGAACACACACTCCTCAGGAACACACGCTCCTCAGGAACACACGCTCCTCAGGAACACACACTCCTCAGGAACACACACTCCTCAGGAACACACACTCCTCAGGAACACACGCTCCTCAGGGACACACGCTCCTCAGGGACACACGCTCCTCAGGGACACACGCTCCTCAGGGACACACGCTCCTCAGGAACACACGCTCCTCAGGAACACACGCTCCTCAGGAACACACGCTCCTCAGGAACACACGCTCCTCAGGGACACACACTCCTCAGGAACACACGCTCCTCAGGGACACACGCTCCTCAGGGACACACGCTCCTCAGGGACACACGCTCCTCAGGAACACACGCTCCTCAGGAACACACGCTCCTCAGGGACACACGCTCCTCAGGGACACACGCTCCTCAGGGACACACGCTCCTCAGGGACACACGCTCCTCAGGAACACACGCTCCTCAGGGACACACGCTCCTCAGGGACACACGCTCCTCAGGGACACACGCTCCTCAGGGACACACGCTCCTCAGGGACACACGCTCCTCAGGAACACACACTCCTCAGGAACACACGCTCCTCAGGGACACACGCTCCTCAGGGACACACGCTCCTCAGGGACACACGCTCCTCAGGAACACACGCTCCTCAGGGACACACACTCCTCAGGAACACACGCTCCTCAGGAACACACACTCCTCAGGAACACACACTCCTCAGGAACACACGCACCTCAGGAACACACGCTCCTCAGGAACACACACTCCTCAGGGACACACGCTCCTCAGGGACACACGCTCCTCAGGGACACACGCTCCTCAGGAACACACGCTCCTCAGGAACACACGCTCCTCAGGAAACACACGCTCCTCCTGAACACACACTCCTCCTGAACACACGCTCCTCAGGGACACACGCTCCTCAGGGACACACGCTCCTCAGGAACACACGCTCCTCAGGAACACACGCTCCTCAGGAACACACGCTCCTCAGGAACACACGCTCCTCAGGAACACACGCTCCTCAGGTACACACGCTCCTCAGGAACACACGCTCCTCAGGGACACACGCTCCTCAGGGACACACGCTCCTCAGGGACACACGCTCCTCAGGGACACACACTCCTCAGGGACACACACTCCTCAGGGACACACGCTCCTCAGGAACACACGCTCCTCAGGAACACACGCTCCTCAGGAACACACGCTCCTCAGGAACACACGCTCCTCAGGAACACACGCTCCTCAGGTACACACGCTCCTCAGGAACACACGCTCCTCAGGGACACACACTCCTCAGGAACACACGCTCCTCAGGAACACACGCTCCTCAGGAACACACGCTCCTCAGGAACACACGCTCCTCAGGAACACACGCTCCTCAGGAACACACGCTCCTCAGGAACACACGCTCCTCAGGAACACACGCTCCTCAGGAACACACGCTCCTCAGGAACACACGCTCCTCAGGAACACACGCTCCTCAGGAACACACGCTCCTCAGGAACACACGCTCCTCAGGAACACACGCTCCTCAGGAACACACGCTCCTCAGGAACACACGCTCCTCAGGAACACACGCTCCTCAGGAACACACGCTCCTCAGGTACACACGCTCCTCAGGAACACACGCTCCTCAGGGACACACGCTCCTCAGGGACACACGCTCCTCAGGGACACACGCTCCTCAGGGACACACACTCCTCAGGGACACACACTCCTCAGGGACACACACTCCTCAGGAACACACGCTCCTCAGGAACACACGCTCCTCAGGAACACACGCTCCTCAGGAACACACGCTCCTCAGGGACACACGCTCCTCAGGGACACACGCTCCTCAGGAACACACGCTCCTCAGGAACACACGCTCCTCAGGAACACACGCTCCTCAGGAACGCACGCTCCTCAGGTACACACGCTCCTCAGGAACACACGCTCCTCAGGGACACACGCTCCTCAGGAACACACGCTCCTCAGGGACACACGCTCCTCAGGAACACACACTCCTCAGGGACACACACTCCTCAGGAACACACGCTCCTCAGGGACACACGCTCCTCAGGAACACACGCTCCACAGGGACACACGCTCCTCAGGAACACACGCTCCTTAGGGACACACACTCCTCAGGAACACACACTCCTCAGGGACACACACTCCTCAGGGACACACACTCCTCAGGGACACACGCTCCTCAGGAACACACACTCCTCCTGAACACACGCTCCTCAGGAACACACGCTCCTCCTGAACACACACTCCTCAGGAACACACGCTCCTCCTGAACACACACTCCTCCTGAACACACACTCCTCCTGAACACACACTCCTCCTGAACACACACTCCTCAGGAATACACACTCCTCAGGAACACACACTCCTCAGGAACACACACTCCTCAGGAACACACACTCCTCAGGAACACACGCTCTTCAGGGACACACGCTCCTCAGGAACACACGCTCCTTAGGGACACACACTCCTCAGGAACACACACTCCTCAGGGACACACACTCCTCAGGGACACACGCTCCTCCTGAACACACACTCCTCCTGAACACACGCTCCTCAGGAACACACGCTCCTCCTGAACACACACTCCTCAGGAACACACGCTCCTCCTGAACACACACTCCTCCTGAACACACACTCCTCCTGAACACACACTCCTCAGGAACACACACTCCTCAGGAACACACACTCCTCAGGAACACACACTCCTCAGGAACACACACTCCTCAGGAACACACGCTCCTCAGGAACACACGCTCCTCAGGAACACACGCTCCTCAGGAACACACGCTCCTCAGGAACACACGCTCCTCAGGAACACACACTCCTCCTGAACACACACTCCTCCTGAACACACACTCCTCAGGAACACACACTCCTCAGGGACACACGCTCCTCAGGAACACACGCTCCTCAGGAACACACGCTCCTCAGGGACACACGCTCCTCAGGAACACACGCTCCTCAGGAACACACGCTCCTCAGGAACACACGCTCCTCAGGAACACACGCTCCTCAGGAACACACACTCCTCCTGAACACACGCTGCTCAGGAACACACGCTCCTCAGGAACACACGCTCCTCAGGAACACACACTCCTCAGGAACACACACTCCTCGGGAACACACACTCCTCGGGAACACACGCTCCTCAGGAACACACGCTCCTCAGGAACACACGCTCCTCAGGGACACACGCTCCTCAGGAACACACGCTCCTCATGAACACACGCTCCTCAGGAACACACGCTCCTCAGGAACACACGCTCCTCAGGAACACACGCTCCTCAGGGACACACGCTCCTCAGGAACACACGCTCCTCATGAACACACGCTCCTCAGGAACACACACTCCTCAGGAACACACACTCCTCAGGAACACACACTCCTCAGGAACACACACTCCTCAGGAACACACGCTCCTCAGGAACACACGCTCCTCAGGAACACACGCTCCTCAGGGACACACGCTCCTCAGGAACACACGCTCCTCATGAACACACGCTCCTCAGGAACACACGCTCCTCAGGAACACACGCTCCTCAGGGACACACGCTCCTCAGGAACACACGCTCCTCAGGGACACACGCTCCTCAGGGACACACGCTCCTCAGGAACACACGCTCCTCAGGAACACACGCTCCTCAGGGACACACGCTCCTCAGGAACACACGCTCCTCCTGAACACACGCTCCTCAGGAACACACGCTCCTCAGGGACACACGCTCCTCAGGGACACACGCTCCTCAGGGACACACGCTCCTCAGGAACACACACTCCTCCTGAACACACGCTCCTCAGGGACACACGCTCCTCAGGGACACACGCTCCTCAGGGACACACGCTCCTCAGGGACACACGCTCCTCGGGAACACACACTCCTCGGGAACACACGCTCCTCAGGAACACACGCTCCTCAGGAACACACGCTCCTCAGGAACACACGCTCCTCAGGAACACACGCTCCTCAGGGACACACGCTCCTCAGGAACACACGCTCCTCATGAACACACGCTCCTCAGGAACACACGCTCCTCAGGAACACACGCTCCTCAGGGACACACGCTCCTCAGGAACACACGCTCCTCAGGGACACACGCTCCTCAGGGACACACGCTCCTCAGGAACACACGCTCCTCAGGAACACACGCTCCTCAGGGACACACGCTCCTCAGGAACACACGCTCCTCCTGAACACACGCTCCTCAGGAACACACGCTCCTCAGGGACACACGCTCCTCAGGGACACACGCTCCTCAGGGACACACGCTCCTCAGGAACACACACTCCTCCTGAACACACGCTCCTCAGGGACACACGCTCCTCAGGGACACACGCTCCTCAGGGACACACGCTCCTCAGGGACACACGCTCCTCAGGGACACACGCTCCTCAGGGACACACGCTCCTCAGGGACACACGCTCCTCAGGAACACACGCTCCTCAGGAACACACGCTCCTCCTGAACACACGCTCCTCAGGGACACACGCTCCTCAGGGACACACGCTCCTCAGGGACACACGCTCCTCAGGGACACACGCTCCTCAGGAACACACGCTCCTCAGGGACACACGCTCCTCAGGAACACACGCTCCTCAGGAACACACGCTCCTCAGGGACACACGCTCCTCCTGAACACACGCTCCTCAGGGACACACGCTCCTCAGGGACACACGCTCCTCAGGAACACACGCTCCTCAGGGACACACGCTCCTCAGGAACACACGCTCCTCAGGGACACACGCTCCTCAGGAACACACGCTCCTCAGGGACACACGCTCCTCAGGAACACACGCTCCTCAGGGACACACGCTCCTCAGGAACACACGCTCCTCAGGAACACACGCTCCTCAGGAACACACACTCCTCCTGAACACACGCTCCTCAGGGACACACGCTCCTCAGGGACACACGCTCCTCAGGGACACACGCTCCTCAGGGACACACGCTCCTCAGGGACACACGCTCCTCAGGGACACACGCTCCTCAGGAACACACGCTCCTCAGGAACACACGCTCCTCAGGAACACACGCTCCTCAGGAACACACACTCCTCAGGGACACACATTCCTCAGGAACACACGCTCCTCAGGGACACACGCTCCTCAGGAACACACGCTCCTCAGGAACACACGCTCCTCAGGGACACACACTCCTCAGGGACACACGCTCCTCAGGAACACACACTCCTCAGGGACACACACTCCTCAGGAACACACGCTCCTCAGGGACACACGCTCCTCAGGAACACACGCTCCACAGGGACACACGCTCCTCAGGAACACACGCTCCTTAGGGACACACACTCCTCCTGAACACACACTCCTCCTGAACACACGCTCCTCAGGGACACACACTCCTCAGGGACACACACTCCTCCTGAACACACGCTCCTCAGGAACACACGCTCCTCAGGAACACACACTCCTCAGGGACACACGCTCCTCAGGAACACACGCTCCTCAGGGACACACGCTCCTCAGGAACACACGCTCCTCAGGAACACACGCTCCTCAGGAACACACGCTCCTCAGGAACACACGCTCCTCAGGAACACACGCTCCTCAGGAACACACGCTCCTCAGGAACACACGCTCCTCAGGGACACACACTCCTCAGGAACACACGCTCCTCAGGAACACACGCTCCTCAGGAACACACGCTCCTCAGGAACACACGCTCCTCAGGAATACACACTCCTCCTGAACACACACTCCTCAGGAACACACGCTCCTCAGGAACACAAGCTCCTCAGGAACACACGCTCCTCAGGAACACACGCTTCTCAGGGACACACGCTCCTCAGGGACACACACTCCTCAGGAACACACGCTTCTCAGGGACACACGCTCCTCAGGGACACACGCTCCTCAGGAACACACGCTTCTCAGGGACACACGCTCCTCAGGGACACACACTCCTCAGGGACACACACTCCTCAGGGACACACACTCCTCAGGGACACACGCTCCTCAGGGACACACGCTCCTCAGGAACACACGCTCTTCAGGAACACACGCTCCTCAGGAAACACACGCTCCTCCTGAACACACACTCCTCCTGAACACACGCTCCTCAGGGACACACACTCCTCAGGGACACACACTCCTCAGGGACACACACTCCTCAGGGACACACACTCCTCAGGAACACACCCTCCTCAGGAACACACCCTCCTCAGGAACACACCCTCCTCAGGAACACACACTCCTCCTGAACACACACTCCTCCTGAACACACACTCCTCAGGAACACACACACCTCAGGAACACACACTCCTCAGGAACACACACTCCTCCTGAATACACACTCCTCCTGAACACACACTCCTCAGGAACACACGCTCCTCCTGAACACACACTCCTCCTGAACACACACTCCTCCTGAACACACACTCCTCAGGAACACACACTCCTCAGGAACACACGCTCCTCAGGAACACACGCTTCTCAGGGACACACGCTCCTCAGGGACACACACTCCTCAGGGACACACACTCCTCAGGGACACACACTCCTCAGGGACACACGCTCCTCAGGGACACACGCTCCTCAGGAACACACGCTCTTCAGGAACACACGCTCCTCAGGAAACACACGCTCCTCCTGAACACACACTCCTCCTGAACACACGCTCCTCAGGGACACACACTCCTCAGGGACACACACTCCTCAGGGACACACACTCCTCAGGGACACACACTCCTCAGGAACACACCCTCCTCAGGAACACACCCTCCTCAGGAACACACCCTCCTCAGGAACACACACTCCTCCTGAACACACACTCCTCCTGAACACACACTCCTCAGGAACACACACACCTCCTGAACACACGCTCCTCAGGAACACACACTCCTCAGGAACACACACTCCTCAGGAACGCACGCTCCTCAGGAACGCACGCTCCTCCTGAACACACGCTCCTCAGGAACGCACGCTCCTCAGGAACGCACGCTCCTCAGGAACGCACGCTCCTCAGGAACGCACGCTCCTCAGGAACACGAACTCCTCAGGGACACACACTCCTCAGGAACACACGCTCCTCAGGAACACACGCTCCTCAGGAACACACACTCCTCAGGAACACACGCTCCTCAGGAACACACGCTCCTCAGGAACACACGCTCCTCAGGAACGCACGCTCCTCAGGAACACACGCTCCTCAGGAACGCACGCTCCTCAGGAACGCACGCTCCTCAGGAACGCACGCTCCTCAGGAACACACGCTCCTCAGGAACACACGCTCCTCAGGTACACACGCTCCTCAGGAACACACGCTCCTCAGGGACACACGCTCCTCAGGAACACACGCTCCTCAGGAACACACGCTCCTCAGGGACACACACTCCTCAGGGACACACGCTCCTCAGGAACACACGCTCCTCAGGGACACACGCTCCTCAGGAACACACGCTCCTCAGGGACACACACTCCTCAGGAACACATACTCCTCAGGAACACACACTCCTCAGGAACACACACTCCTCAATGTTAGCTTCAGAAGATGGTCTAGAAAATCTTTTTTTCTGTCTTTTAATAGGAAATTATGCTGGAAAGTGGGAAAGTACCAACTGCTTTAAAAACCTCGGATACATTTGTAAGATGCCAGGAGGACAGAATGTGAAGCCCACCTCAGCTCCAGGTGCCAGTCACACACATTCCTTTAACACACACTCTTTCACACACACTCCTTTAACACACACTCTTTCCCACACACTTTTTTAACACACGCTCGTTTAACACAAACTCCTTTAACACACACTCGTTTAACACAAACTCGCCCCACACACTTCTTTAACACACTCCTTTAACACACACTCTTTCCCACACACTCCTTTAACACACACTCTTTCCCACACAGTCCTTTAACACACACTCTTTCCCACACACTCCTTCAACACAAACTCTTTCCCACACACTTCTTTAACACACACTCTTTTAACACAGACTTTCCCGCACACTCCTTTAACACACACTCGTTTAACACAAACTCCTTTATCACACACTCGTTTAACACAAAATCGTCCCACACACTCCTTTAACACACTCCTTTAACACACACTCTTTCCCACACACTCCTTTAACACACACTCTTTCCCACACACTCCTTCAACACAAACTCTTTCCCACACACTCCTTTAACACACACTCTTTCCCACACACTCCTTTAACACGCACTCGTTTAACACAAACTCCTTTATCACACACTCGTTTAACACAAAATCGTCCCACACACTCCTTTAACACACTCCTTTAACACACACTCTTTCCCACACACTCCTTTAACACACACTCTTTCCCACACACTCCTTCAACACAAACTCTTTCCCACACACTCCTTTAACACACACTCTTTCCCACACACTCCTTTAACACGCACTCTTTCCTACACACTCCTTTAACACACTCTCTTTCCCACACACTCCTTCAACACAAACTCTTTCCCACACACTCCTTTAACACACACTCTTTTAACACAGACTCTTTCCCACACACTCCATTAACACACACTCTTTCCCACACACTCCTTTAACACACACTCTTTCCCACACACTCCTTCAACACACACTCTTTCCCACACACTCTTTAACACGCACTCGTTTAACACCCTATCGTTTAACAACCAATCGTTTAACACGCACTCGTTTAACACACAATCGTTTAACACACACTCGTTTACCACACTTGTTTAACACACAATCGTTTAACACACACTCGTTCAGTGAATCGATTCATGATTCGGATCGCGAGTCTGCTGAAATCATGTGACTTTGGAGATCCGAATCATGAATCGATTCACTGACTCATAACGGTTCGAAGCTTTGTTCTGAAATCGGCCATCACTATATAAGTCGTTATTTAGTGTTTTTTGCGCACTAACTCTATTCTGGCCTCTTCATAAATGATTGTAGAGCCGCTGTAGTGAGATGGGCTTTGTAACGATGTCTTTAGTGCCTTTATGGGTCTTGAGAGAGGAAATGACATTGGTGTCAATGAAGGCCTTTCTGAGCCATCGGATTTCAACACTAATATCTTCATCTGTGTGTGAAGATGAGTGGAGGTCTGACGGCTGGCCAATCACAGGAGGAATTAATCACACTATTTAAATTTATGGCTGATCTAACCCTTTAAGATCAACTGATCAAAACTGGTTTTATGCATGTTTAGATACTGTTACAAAAGTAAAAAATAAAATAGTTTGGTCTGAACTGACAAACTGAGTTAGTCTAATAGTTGGGTTAGTGTGTGTTGTTTTTTCTGTGAGTGTCGAGGCTCAGTGAGTGTGTTCCTGCAGACTCCCACTGTGATGAAGGCTATCTGCTCTTCAAAGAACACTGCTATCACTTCGAGAGCGAATCCGTCAAGACATGGCAGAATGCGGAGAGTTACTGCGTGGCTCAGAACGGACATTTGGTCAGCATCCCCGACCAGGAGACCGTCAGCTTTCTGACAGGTGACATCTTCTCCAACAATGGCTTATATGGGGACAAAAAACAGGATGTTTGCAGAGCTGGACAAACTACACAACTTCATTACTTGAGTAACAGTAACAGTACTGCAGGTCAAATATTAATCCGTTACAGGTGAAAGTTGTAAAAACAGATTTTTACATAAGTTAAAGCTCAGAAGTATTTGTTTTTAAAAGTAATTAAGTATCAAAAGTAAATTTCCTTTTTTTTGTCAATGCATCATTAGTCAGTGATGCTCCATCCGACATAAACAAAGTTGATTATGTCTTAAGTTATGTGAATACTCCACTAAATGAGCATTTGGACATCCGTCTTCTTCCATTTTGCTCTAAACTATAAATCAGTGTTTAATAAATGCTGTGAAATCATTGAACTTCACGAGACTCTACAAGAGTGATTCCTGAAAGGCTTTCTGCAAAAACCCAAACACCTTTTAAAGAAGAAAAAAATCATCACTGACTTTCAAAGCTGCGACAGAAACGACTTTCCACTTCGAGGACCTTGTCTTTCAAATGTAGTGGAGTAAAAGTTTCACACAACAAATAATACTCAAGTAAAGCACAGATACTAAAAAAGTGGACTTCAGTACAGGACTCAAGTAAATGTGCTTAGTTATTGTCCAGCTCTTGATGTTTTTGAGTTGTTTCATTTGGGTTCTTGTTATATAGTTAAAAAAGGCTTGGATAATGGTATGTCTGTATAAACACAGAGAATGTTCAAATGTTGTCACAGCACACATGAGCAGATCGTCCTGGGTGGGTCTCAATGACATCGACAGAGAAGGAACATTCGTCTGGACCGACGGAACTCAAGCCGTAAGTTATCAGACCGTAAACTTCCTCACATCGACCAAATGTTAAGTCCCCAACCCTTCCTGAGACGGCCATGATGTGGAGTTCTTTAAAGGGGTGGGGGACGTTATTTGGCAAACCTTCTGGGAACACTCAGGACGTTCTGGGAAGGTTTGGGGACCGTTACTACACTGCAAAAATGCTTTTCTTACTTAGTATTTTTGTCTTGTTTCTAGTCCAAACATCTAAAAATTCTTAAAAAAACAAGAAATATTTACTTCTTGTTTTGGTAAAAAAAAAAATCAAAATTAATAGAGTTTTTTGAGTGTTCAGAACGTGTGTGTGCGTGTGTGTGTGTGTGTGTGTGTGTGTGTGTGTGTGCGTGTGTGCGTGTGTGTGTGTGTATCAGTGTACTCTGGGCTGCTCTAATGAGGGTCAGTTAAACACCAGATGAGAACAAAGATTGCTTTTCAAAGATAAATCAGTGCCAACGGTTTGTGATATTGTCCCAAACGTTCTCTTTGTAACGTTGCCATGTGACCATAGAATAACCAATATGGGACGCTCTCCTAAAGTCATATCAGGAACCTTGAACTGAAGTACATTCATAGCCAAGAGAGGACGCTTTAGGAACGTCCCTAATGTTCTCTTAGGGTTCAGGGATTGTAGTCGCCTTTAGAGAACTTTTAAGGAACATTGTGTAAGGTCGGGAAACCGCCCCTACATGGGTAACCCTATTTACAGTTCAGTCCTCGCCCTGAAGAACGAGCTCCAGGATGCCGTCATCTAAAGCTTTATTCCCTCATGTGTGGGTTCAGAGCTTCCAGCCCTGGGAGACGGGCCAGCCTGATAACTGGCAGGGCAATGAAGACTGCGTTCACATTCGAGGAACGGAGCATCCTGATACGGGGAAGTTCAACGACCTGCCCTGCACAGCCACTTACCCTTTCATCTGCCAGAAAGGTGGGAGCTTTACCTTTACATCGGTTTAGTTGTGTTCACTGCAAAAAATGCTCTTCATACTTAGTATTTGTGTCTTGTTTTTAGTCCAAACATCTAAAAATTCTCAAAACAAGAAAGATTTACTAAATTTCCCAAAACAAGACAATAATTTTTACTTGTCTAGTAAATTTTTCTCATTGTAAGAAGTTTTTGATATTTTGACTAGAAACAAGACAAAAATACTAAGTAAGAAAGGCATGTTTTTGAAGTGTTGAGTATTGTTCAGTGCATTGCTATAGTGAGTTATACGAGCCTTTCTTCAAGCTAATGAAGCTCATTCTTTCATTTGGTGTGATTGTTTTTCCAGCAAAAGGTCAAGGCCCACCGGCTCCCCCAACATCCGGTCCAGGTACGGATTATATATCAATATACACAAATCCTGAAATTAGTGTTGCACAGGCCCGTTCATCTTTAGGATTGTAGGATCCAGATTCATCACACTGCAAAAAATGCTCTTCTTGCTTTAGATATTTTTTAAGGTATTATTAGGTATTTTTTTCTTCTTTCCAGTCCAAATATCTAAAAATTCCTAAATCAAGATGCATTTACTAGATGAGTGAAATGACATAATATATTTTTGCTTGTTTTCTCGGGAAAAAGAAATAATTCTTTATTATTAAAGAAAAATAATCTTATTTCTGTTTGGGACAGAAATAAGAAACAATATTATTTTTCTCACCCCATTTGCACATCATTTTGCCTGTTTTAAGCAAAAGCTCACTTTGATTTTATTTTTTAACAAAACAAGGAAAAATATCTGAGTGTGTTATATCTTTGCCTCTGTCAGGCTGGAATGCGAAGTGTGGCTCGTGGGTGGCTGACCCGTTTAATGACTTCTGTTACCTGTTCTCCGGCCTGCACATGAGGAAGTGGGCCGACGCCCGAGCAGACTGTGTGAATCAGGGCGGAGATCTGCTCAGCATCACGGAGCCCTTCGAGCAGGGCTTCATCCAAGGTTAGGGCTCAACACCGACTGACCCAATGGGCTTCATCCAAGGTTAGGGCTCAACACCGACTGACCCAATGGGCTTCATCCAAGGTTAGGGCTCAACATCGACTGACCCAATGGGCTTCATCCAAGGTTAGGGCTCAACACCGACTGACCCAATGGGCTTCATCCAAGGTTAGGGCTCAACACCGACTGACCCAATGGGCTTCATCCAAGGTTAGGGCTCAACACCGACTGACCCAATGGGCTTCATCCAAGGTTAGGGCTCAACATCGACTGACCCAATGGGCTTCATCCAAGGTTAGGGCTCAACGCCGACTGACCCAATGGGCTTCATCCAAGGTTAGGGCTCAACACCGACTGACCCAATGGGCTTCATCCAAGGTTAGGGCTCAACATCGACTGACCCAATGGGCTTCATCCAAGGTTAGGGCTCAACGCCGACTGACCCAATGGGCTTCATCCAAGGTTAGGGCTCAACATCGACTGACCCAATGGGCTTCATCCAAGGTTAGGGCTCAACACCGACTGACCCAATGGGCTTCATCCAAGGTTAGGGCTCAACACCGACTGACCCAATGGGCTTCATCCAAGGTTAGGGCTCAACGCCGACTGACCCAATGGGCTTCATCCAAGGTTAGGGCTCAACACCGACTGACCCAATGGGCTTCATCCAAGGTTAGGGCTCAACACCGACTGACCCAATGGGCTTCATCCAAGTTTAGGGCTCAACATCGACTGACCCAATGGGCTTCATCCAAGGTTAGGGCTCAACGCCGACTGACCCAATGGGCTTCATCCAAGGTTAGGGCTCAACGCCGACTGACCCAATGGGATTCATCCAAGGTTAGGGCTCAACACCGACTGACCCAATGGGCTTCATCCAAGGTTAGGGCTCAACACCGACTGACCCAATGGGCTTCATCCAAGGTTAGGGCTCAACACCGACTGACCCAATGGGCTTCATCCAAGTTTAGGGCTCAACACCGACTGACCCAATGGGATTCATCCAAGGATAGGGCTCAACATCGACTGACCCAATGGGATTCATCCAAGGTTAGGGCTCAACATCGACTGACCCAATGGGCTTCATCCAAGGTTAGGGCTCAACACCGACTGACCCAATGGGCTTCATCCAAGGTTAGGGCTCAACACCGACTGACCCAATGGGCTTCATCCAAGTTTAGGGCTCAACACCGACTGACCCAATGGGATTCATCCAAGGATAGGGCTCAACATCGACTGACCCAATGGGATTCATCCAAGGTTAGGGCTCAACATCGACTGACCCAATGGGCTTCATCCAAGGTTAGGGCTCAACACCGACTGACCCAATGGGCTTCATCCAAGTTTAGGGCTCAACACCGACTGACCCAATGGGATTCATCCAAGGATAGGGCTCAACATCGACTGACCCAATGGGCTTCATCCAAGGTTAGGGCTCAACACCGACTGACCCAATGGGCTTGCAGACCCTCAGCTCCAGATGATCTCATGATAGGCTGTGTGTATGACACGCCAGTTCGTAAGCCATTTTACCAGGCCATGAAGATGCATAATACACACACACACACACACACACTGCCCCTAAACCTACCCATCACACACACAAACATACACACACACACTGCCCCTAAGCCTACCCATCACACACACACACACACACACACACAGAAAGTGTGTGTATGTTCAGGCAGTGATGGAGTGCTGTTGTGATTTGTGGCTCCCCAGCTCAGATCCAGGCAGTTCCCACAGGAGTCTCTTTGTGGATCGGAGCCCACGACTCCATCACCGAGGGCGGCTGGACCTGGACCGACGGGGCTCCCTTCCGCTACATCAACTGGGCTGCAGGTGATGCTCACAAACGCTCCACAATGATGATCTTCTCAAACTTACTGTTTGGTTTATCCAAACTCAAGATAAATGAAGATAATCTGCTCCTTTAATTGGCAGGAAACCCGGATGATTATTACGGTGAAGACTGCCTGTCCATCTATATTAACTCTGGCACGTGGAATGATGATAACTGTGAGAATAAAAGAGGCTATATCTGCAAGCGGCGTGGTACGTTCTGGGCCCTAACCCACACAAATCATGTTCTAGTGAAGTATTGATAAAGTTTTTACCCCTGTGGACTGACTTGTAAGGTCCAGGAGACATTGCAAACCTGCTCCATCTCTTCCATCTCAAATATGGGTACCTGAATTTAGAATCAGGCAGATAGGGATCTATCACCATATATTATATTTTGTATTTTTTATCTATTTTAATTGTCCTTTTTTATTTTTATTCTTACACATGGTATTCTTATTTCTTATGCTTTTGTCATCACTATTTTAATAAATATCTATGTAATTATTATTATGATTATTATTATTATTAGTAGCAGTAGTATTAGTATTATTAGTATTATTAGTATTATTAGTATTATAACCTTTATTTTACCAGGAAAAGAAGCACATTGAGATTAAGAATCTCTTTTACGAGAGCGTCCTGGCCAAGGGTGACAGCAACAAATCTCACATGGGTTTAACAGATCACATCCAAACATACATACTGTATTTACGCGCACATACACACACACACACGCACGCACGCACGCACGCACACACACACACACACACACACACACACACACACACACACACACACAACTAGTTGAAACATCTACAAACCGATGTTTCTGTCTCCAAATCAATTACCATCAATTTAAAAATGTCCAGTGAAACCATC
The DNA here is from genome assembly GCF_024679245.1 of Pseudorasbora parva. Lineage (NCBI taxonomy): Eukaryota > Metazoa > Chordata > Actinopteri > Cypriniformes > Gobionidae > Pseudorasbora > Pseudorasbora parva. The sequence goes on from NC_090189.1 coordinate 175,720, forward strand.
TCCCTAAGATTCAATGACAATTGCAAGTTATTCCAAGCAGAGGGAGCAGCAAAATATTCCCTAATTCAGTACGAACCACTGGAACAGACAGAAGGAAGAATTCCTGGAACCAAAGGCTATAGCTAACTATAGCTACATGTTTTTTGCTGATGTACATATTAGGATATGAAGGAAGTAGACCCAGAATAGATTTATAAATAAAATATGCCAGTGTTTAAGTCTACAGATGGACAAAGCAGACACCAACCCGAGCATACAGCACACAATAATGAGTGATGGATTTAAGATTCGTTATGAACCTCAGTGATAAACAGTGTCTAACGCATGCAAACACCGAGAAGATGCATGCAGAAAAATAACATCACCATAGTCCAGTACAGACATAAAAGTGGCAGCAACAAGCCTCTTTTTCACCTCGAAGAAAAGGCAGGATTTAATTCTAAAATAGAAACCCAATTTAACTTTCAATCTTTTCACCAATAGTTGACCATGAGGGCCGAAGGAGAGAGCATCATCCATTATAATCCCGAGATACCTATACTGAGTCCCAAACTCGATCTCTGAACCTTGGGAAGTAGTAATAGAAAGAAGATTATGAGGGATTGTTTTTGATTTAGAAAACAACATGTACTACAGATTTTAAAACTAATTGTTAGTTATGCTGACCAATATTAAAAGCAATCTGTAATTGAGAGAGAGCCAGAATGGGTGTGGATGCTGAACTATATATAACTGTATCATCAGCGTAACAGTGAAAATTTGCATTATGAACATTTTGATCAATATTATTTATATATAGAGTAAATAGAAGTGGACCTACGACTGATTTCCTAAGCTGATTTCCATATAAGTGGAATTTCATTTAAGACAAGTGAAAGATTAAATAATATGAGTCAGTGGTGGGGCAATAAAATCAGCTGCTAGCTTTAAGTTCCAGTATATCAGGACCTGCCGATTTTGAAACATCTACAGATTTAAGGGATTTGCACACCTCAAAAATATTAATTGGTGAAGAGTTGAATGATTGACTCACGATACTCTCTGACTGAACAATAACAGGGTTCACATGAGCACCATTACCTGACTCAAACAAAAAGCCAGAAGCTATGTAAAGCACTGAATTGCCGTTATGTATGAAATGTGCTATACAAATAAACTTGCCTTGCTTTTTCAGGGAATACTCCCGAGCCTCCTCCGCCACATGACGGTACGTTTGGCTTCCGTTTATCTTGTGTTGACATTTCTCCAGCCTTCTCTCGAGCTTTTGCTGGTCTTTGCTTCAGGTTTCTACACCACATACGCCTGCCAGGACTCCAGCCTGGTCCTTCACTGCCCTCGGGAAAGCGTCATCAACATCCAGTCAGCTTTCTACGGCCGCCGCAGTGCCAAAATCTGCCCGTTTGGAGACGGAGCCTCAGGTAAGCCACACTAATGAGAGTGAAGGCGTCGCTGTGAGCTTACAGATCTCTGATGTACTGAGTGACCTTGTAGGTGACAGAGCTGGACCATAACTAACCACATTTACTTGAGTACTGTACTTAAGTACACTTTTTGAGTATCTGTGCTTTACTTGAGTATTATTCGTTTCATGAAACTTTAACTTCACTACATTTGAAAGACAAATATCGTACTTTTTACTCCACTACATTTCTATCAAAGTCCTCGAAGTCGAAAGTCATTTCTGTCGCAGCTTTGAAAGTCAGTGGATGATTTTTTCCTTCTTTAAAATGTTTTTGCTGTTGTTGTTGCAGACGGTCTATCAGTAATCTCTCTTATAGGGTCAGGTAAAGTTTCACAGCTGTTTTGAACACTGATCAGTTAATAGCAGAATGGAAGAAGATGGTTCCTCGGCACAGTGTGTGCACTCATAGCCGTACTTTGAAAGTATATTTCAGTTTAAAAAAAATCAAGATTAGTTTAGTTGGCATACACTTGATGCGTGTCTTATAAAATGTTAAAAATGTAAACGTCTGGGAGAAAGAGAAGAGTAAAGTGTGAGAATATCAGATGTGTATCAGTGTATTGGATCCGTGCATTCGGCCTTAAAGTGACAGCAGCTTTGTAACTTTTCTACAAGTATTTAAATGAGTTTAAGTTAGTCGTCTGCTAGTGTGTCAGATGGAGCGTCACTGACTGGCTTAAACCATGATGGCATAATGTGCATTTATACAACTATAATACAATAATGCACTGACATAAAGAAGGACATTTACTTTTGATACTTAAGTACTTTTAAAAACAATTATTTCTGTACTTTTACAGAAAATAAAATCATTTTTTAGAACTTTCACCTAATGGAGTAATATTTGACCAGCAGTACTTTTACTTTTAATAGAGTAATAGAGTTGTGTACTTTGTCCTCCTCTGCAGGTGTGTGTAATGTCGACGGCACGCTGGCTTTGGCCAGGAAGATCTGCGATAACAGAGAGTTCTGCTTCCTGCTGGCTCATGCCGAGATCGACCCCTGCCCGACCGTCTCCAAATACCTGGAGGTGGTTTACAGCTGCGAGCAGAACGGTGAGAGCAAGCCTGAATATGAAGGAAATTACAAGACATTTTACCCTTAAATGCATGCCAAACTTTCTTACCCTGCAAAAAATGCTCTTCTTACGCAGTCATTTTGTCTTATTTCCAGTCTAAATATCTAACAGTTCTTAAATCAAGAAGCATTTACTAGATCAGTTAAAAGGCGTGAGATATTTTTTCTTGTTTTGCTAAAAATAAAATCTAAATGAGTTTTTGCTTAAAACAAGCAAAATGATCTGCCACTGGGGTGAGAAAAATAATCTTATTTCTGTTTCCATCGGAAAACAAGTAAAAATATTTTACGTCAATTTACTGATCTAGTAAATGCATCTTGATTTAAGAATATTTAGATTTTGGACTGGAAACAATAAAAAAATACTAAATGAGTAGAGCATTTTTTGCAGTGAACATATTCGAGTCGTTAGCGACCCGGCCCTATATCTAACACGGATAGATCTCTACCTGTCGTGATAATATATCAACTCCTGATGTTAGAGTAACAGTTACAGAAGAATTAAATAAAGCATATTTTGTTACCTTTTGGAGCTTGTAAGGGTTCAGTTTGAGCAGATGTCCCATCGTCATCATCAGAGCTCGTTTACCAGTACATTCAGCATCTGCTCATATTCACATCTCACACATATTCTCAAAACTCATTTTCAACGTCTTTAAAATCAATATTTTAATTACTGAGAGCTTCTTCACCAGATCCATCGCCAGTGACATTGACACTAATATTTGATTGTGTTTAGTTCTTGCTCTCTGCAGTAAATCACTGAGCCGTTTCAAGTTTTGAAGATTATAATTATTATAGTTTCACTAGAGGTAACTATGAGTGAAACGTCACTTCATCATTGCGTATCAGACATCGCCACCTTGTGGAATAAAGGTGAACTGCACATATTTTGTCATTATAGATTCATTTATCATTGTGAAAAAAATCTGTACTCTTTCACACCTCGGGTTGTTAGCGACCCTATACAATTTTGACAAAAAACTAGTGGAAAAACAGGCATTCAATTATTTTTCTTGTTATATTGTTTAAAATGGATTGATTGAGGAATACTAAGAAGGTTGATGTCTAACCTTAAAAAATTAATGAGGAGGAGGAGGAGGGTAGTGGATGACATCTAAAAGGTATGCATTTAAGAGTTAAACAGAGCTTCAGGTGAAAAGGGAGAGAGATGATCTTGATCTGTATGTGTGTGTGTGTGTGTGTGTGTGTGTGTGTGTGTGTGTATGTGTGTGTGTCCAGTGTGTGTCAGAGGGTTAGGTGTGGAGGATGGAAACGTCTCTGATTCGATGCTCTCGGCTTCATCATCTCTCAGTGGAAAAGGCCCAGATAAAGTCCGCCTGAATGGGAACTCTTGCTGGATGCCGTCTGCTTCAGGTCAGTCTTATTAACATGTCGGCCAAAAACAAGACTTATAACACTTTGCCATAACGTTCTGGAGACTCGGCGGAGCTCTGGCGACTCGGCGGAGCTCTGGAGACTCGGCGGAGCTCTGGAGACTCGGCGGAGCTCTGGGGACTCGGCGGAGCTCTGGGGACTCGGCGGAGCTCTGGGGACTCGGCGGAGCTCTGGGGACTCGGCGGAGCTCCGGAGACTCGGCGGAGCTCCGGCGACTCGGCGGAGCTCCGGGGACTCGGCGGAGCTCCGGCGACTCGGCGGAGCTCCGGGGACTCGGCGGAGCTCCGGCGACTCGGCGGAGCTCCGGCGACTCGGCGGAGCTCCGGGGACTCGGCGGAGCTCCGGGGACTCGGCGGAGCTCCGGGGACTCGGCGGAGCTCCGGGGACTCGGCGGAGCTCCGGAGACTCGGCGGAGCTCCGGAGACTCGGCGGAGCTCCGGAGACTCTGTGATGACTCTGTGTGTGTGTGTGTGTGTGTGTGTGTGTGTGTGTATTTCAGCCAACTCCTGGATTCAGGTGGATGTTGGTAAACTGAAGAAGATCACCGGTGTTGTTGTTCAGGGCTGCCCATCAACAGACCACTGGGTCACACAGTTCAAGATCCAGACCAGCACAGACGGCCTGAGCTGGAGCGACTACAGCAGTGACGGAGGGGTAACACACACACACACACACACACACACACACAAACTGATGTTGTTTCTGTCTCAGGAGTATACAGGTTCTGTGGACCGGTCCACTCCAGAGACCCGTCTGTTGGGCTCTTCGATCTCTCTCTCTCTCTCTCTCTCTCTCTCTCTCTCTCTCTCTCTCTCTCTCTCTCTCTCTCTCTCACACACACACACACACACACACACACACACACACACACACACACACACACACAAACTGATGTTCTTTCTGTCTCAGGAGTATCCGGGTTCTGTGGACCGGTCCACTCCAGAGACCCGTCTGTTGGGCTCTCCGATCTCCGCGCGGTTCCTTCGGGTTCTGCCGCTGCAGTGGAACGGTCAGGCTGGGCTACGGATGGACGTTCTGGGTTGCGTGCCGGACTGTGAGTTCGAGTCCGCAGATGGATTTGTGGCTCCTCTTTAAACTGGAACAGAACTCTAATGAATCCCTGTCTGTTCGCAGATGCGGTTTCTTGCAGTGCCAGACCCAACCTGGACCACTCCATAGACAGACTGAAGTAATTATTGAGTAATTAGAGAAGGGCTCATTTGACCTTCCACAATGTTAGGCCTGAAAAAGCCTCAAACGGGAGCAGAACGTCTTAAAGTCAATATCATGACAATAAATCAGAGCTCTATGATTTCTGTGATGCAGAATCCATTCATAAAAACTAAATCCCTAAACTAAACTGCATGCGCTGCAGAAATGATGTTTTTCCTCAGGATTTCTGTTCTCCAGTTCTAACATCTATAAATCAGGACACATTTAATGTGAAATTAAGAAATAAGTCTTGTTTTCTGAGAGTTTGAGCTTAAAAAAAAGAGCAGACATCTGTCACTGAACATTTCTCACATCCGAGTAAAGGTGTTTTTATGAACACATCAGCATATATTTGCACGTGTTTTAATCATTAAAGGGTTAGTTCAGCCAGAAATGTAAACTGTGTGATTAATTCCTCCTGTGGTTGGCCAGCCGTCAGACCTCCGCTCATCTTCACACACAGATGAAGATATTAGTGTTGAAATCCGATGGCTCAGAAAGGCCTTCATTGACACCAATGTCATTTCCTCTCTCAAGACCCATAAAGGCACTAAAGACGTCGTTACAAAGCCCATCCCACTGCCTACATTACTGGCTGAACTAACGCTTTAAATGACTTTCCCAAGACTTCTCGTCTCCAACTTTAAGCTGTATTGTGTAAAGTGTATTGTGAATAGATGTGCGTGTTGTTTTAGGGTCCACTGCCCGGCTGGCTGTGCCGGACAGCCGTATTCTGTGTACGGGACAGACACGTATCGCGGGGTATGAGTATAATAATCATAAGCTTGACTCCAGTGTAAGTGAAGGCTTTAGTTGATCCTCTTTCTCCTGCATCAGGACTCTAGCCTCTGTGCGGCGGCCATTCACGCCGGAGTGGTTCTGAATGACATTGGCGGAGACTGCACTGTGCTCAAAGCTGACGGCCAGAACTTCTACAGCGGATCCACCAGGAACGGCATCGTGTCCAGACAGTGAGTCTATTCAGAACCAGCCGACCCAAAGCACATATAAAGATTAAATGTGCCGTGATCCGCAGATATAGAGATTAAATGTGCTGTGATCCGCAGATATAGAGATTAAATGTGCTGTGATCTGTCTCAGGTTCGACGGGCTCTACTCGGTGTCCTACCAGTTTGCTGATGGAGGTGAGACAGTCTCCTAAAGTGTCTCCTAACTGGCCCCAGATCATGAATACTGCAGCGTTCTGAATGCCGTCTCTTTCAGAGCTCCGCTGTTCTGGTCCAGACTGGTATGAGTTTGGAGAGTTCTGCTACAAGCCGTTTGCCGAGAAGAAAACATGGCATAGTGCACGCACGGCCTGCCGGCAGCTGGGAGCCGATTTGGTGTCGGTCCTGTCCATGACGGAGCAAAGCTGGCTGGAGAGTTACCTGTACCAGGGTATGTGCATTTATCAGCCCGTTTTAGGCACAAATAAACACAGCGATCGTGATCGGATCCTTCCTGCCTCCTCTTTTGCCTCGTAAACTGTGAAAGTGAAAGTTCTAAAAAAAAAAAAAGATTTTTACTGGAGTAAAAGTACAGAAATAATTGTTTTTAAAAGTACTTAAGTATCAAAAGTAAATGTCCTTCTTTATGTCGCCGCATTATTGTATTATAGTTGTATAAATGCACATTATGCCATCATGGTTTAAGCCAGTCAGTGACGCTCCATCTGACACACTAGCAGACGACTAACTTAAACTCATTTAAATACTTGTAGAAAAGTTACAAAGCTGCTGTCACTTTAAGGCCGAATGCACGGATCCAATACACTGATACACATCTGATATTCTCACACTTTACTCTTAGCTTTCTCCAAAACGTTTACATTTTTAACATTTTATAAGACACGCATCAAGTGTATGCCAACTAAACTAATCTTGATTTTGTAAACTGTGAAATGCGCTCTGTCCCGTAACACAGCCAGCAGTGATGTGTGGATCGGTCTGAATGATCTGGGCTTCGCGGGCCTGTTCTCGTGGTCGGACCATCACGAGGTCTCCTTCACATACTGGGCTCCCGGAGAACCCAACAACCACCTGGGCTTCAGCGAGGACTGCGTGGAAATGTTCTACCAGGTACTCGATTCCCTGACAGCCAGAATTAAACACACTCGATTCAATGTCCTCATGATGCTGACTGTCCTCGTGATGCTGACTGTCCTCATGATGCTGACTGTCCTCATGATGCTGACTGTCCTCATGATGCTGACTGTCCTCGTAATGATGACTGTCCTTATAATGCTGACTGTCCTCATGATGCTGACTGTCCTCGTAATGCTGACTGTCCTCGTAATGCTGACTGTCCTCATGATGCTGACTGTCCTCATGATGCTGACTGTCCTCATGATGCTGACTGTCCTCGTCATGCTGATTGTCCTCATGATGCTGACTGTCCTCATGATGCTGACTGTCCTCATAATGCTGACTGTCCTCATGATGCTGACTGTCCTCATGATGCTGACTGTCCTCATAATGCTGACTGTCCTCATGATGCTGACTGTCCTCATGATGCTGACTGTCCTCATGATGCTGACTGTCCTCATAATGCTGACTGTCCTCATAATGCTGACTGTCCCCATGATGCTGACTGTCCTCGTAATGCTGACTGTCCTCGTAATGCTGACTGTCCTCATGATGCTGACTGTCCTCGTAATGCTGACTGTCCTCATGATGCTGACTGTCCTCATGATGCTGACTGTCCTCATAATGCTGACTGTCCTCATGATGCTGACTGTCCTCATGATGCTGACTGTCCCCATGATGCTGACTGTCCTCGTAATGCTGACTGTCCTCATGATGCTGACTGTCCTCATGATGCTGATTGTCCTCATAATGCTGACTGTCCTCGTAATGCTGACTGTCCTCATGATGCTGACTGTCCTCATGATGCTGACTGTCCTCATGATACTGACTGTCCTCATAATGCTGAATGTCCTCATGATGCTGACTGTCCTCATAATGCTGACTGTCCTCATGATGCTGACTGTCCTCGTAATGCTGAATGTCCTCATGATGCTGAATGTCCTCATGATGCTGACTGTCCTCGTAATGCTGACTGTCCTCATGATGCTGACTGTCCTCATGATGCTGACTGTCCTCGTAATGCTGACTGTCCTCATAATGCTGACTGTCCTCATGATGCTGACTGTCCTCATGATGCTGACTGTCCTCGTAATGCTGACTGTCCTCGTAATGCTGACTGTCCTCATGATGCTGACTGTCCTCATGATGCTGACTGTCCTCATGATGCTGACTGTCCTCGTCATGCTGACTGTCCTCATGATGCTGACTGTCCTCATGATGCTGACTGTCCTCATAATGCTGACTGTCCTCATGATGCTGACTGTCCTCGTAATGCTGACTGTCCTCATAATGCTGACTGTCCTCATGATGCTGACTGTCCTCATGATGCTGACTGTCCTCATGATGCTGACTGTCCTCATGATGCTGACTGTCCTCATAATGCTGACTGTCCTCATAATGCTGACTGTCCCCATGATGCTGACTGTCCTCGTAATGCTGACTGTCCTCGTAATGCTGACTGTCCTCATGATGCTGACTGTCCTCGTAATGCTGACTGTCCTCATGATGCTGACTGTCCTCATGATGCTGACTGTCCTCATAATGCTGACTGTCCTCATGATGCTGACTGTCCTCATGATGCTGACTGTCCTCATGATGCTGACTGTCCCCATGATGCTGACTGTCCTCGTAATGCTGACTGTCCTCATGATGCTGACTGTCCTCATGATGCTGATTGTCCTCATAATGCTGACTGTCCTCGTAATGCTGACTGTCCTCATGATGCTGACTGTCCTCATGATGCTGACTGTCCTCATGATACTGACTGTCCTCATAATGCTGAATGTCCTCATGATGCTGACTGTCCTCGTAATGCTGACTGTCCTCATAATGCTGACTGTCCTCGTAATGCTGACTGTCCTCGTAATGCTGACTGTCCTCATAATGCTGACTGTCCTCGTAATGCTAACTGTCCTCGTAATGCTGACTGTCCTCATAATGCTGAATGTCCTCATAATGCTGACTGTCCTCATAATGCTGACTGTCCTCATAATGCTGACTGTCCTCATGATGCTGACTGTCCTCGTAATGCTGAATGTCCTCATGATGCTGAATGTCCTCATAATGCTGAATGTCCTCATAATGCTGAATGTCCTCATAATGCTTTGTGTCTCAGACGGGCCGCTGGAACGACGTGTCCTGCACAGAGTTAAACACCTACATCTGTAAAATGGCCAAAGGTCACTATCCTCTGCCCTCGGTCCAGCCCACCATCTATGGCTGTCCTCAGGTGTGTGTGTGACCAGTGTGTGTGTGACCAGTGTGTGTGTGACCAGTGTGTGTGTGACCAGTGTGTGTCTGACCGGTGTGTGTCTGACCAGTGTGTTTCTGACCAGTGTGTGTGTCTGACCTGTGTTTGTGTCTGACCGGTGTGCGTGTCTGACCAGTGTGTGTGTCTGACCTGTGTTTGTGTCTGACCGGTGTGTGTGTCTGACCAGTGTGTGTGTCTGACCTGTGTTTGTGTCTGACTGGTGTGTGTGTCTGACCAGTGTGTGTGTACAGTGTGTTTCTGACCGGTGTGTGTGTCTGACCAGTGTGTGTGTGTGTGTGTGTGACTGGTGTGTGTGTGTGTGTGACTGGTGTGTGTCAGACCGGTGTGTGTGTGACCCATGTGTGTGTGTGACTGGTGTGTATCTGGTGTGTATCTGACCAGTGTGTGTCTGACTGGTGTGTGTCTGACCAGTGTGTGTGTCTGACCAGTGTGTGTGTGTGTGTGTGACTGGTGTGTGTGTGTGTGTGTGTGTGTGTGTGTGTGTGTGTGTGTGTGTGTGTGTGTGTGTGTGTGTGTGTGTGTGTGTGTGTGTGTGTGTGTGTGTGTGTGTGTGTGTGTGTGTGACTGGTGTGTGTGACTGGTGTGTGTCAGACCGGTGTGTTTGTGACCCATGTGTGTGTGTGACTGTTGTGTATCTGACCAGTGTGTGTCTGACTGGTGTGTGTCTGACCGGTGCGTGTCTGACCGGTGTGTGTGTCTTTCTGCAGGGCTGGGATGTCTTTGAATACTCCTGCTATTGGTTTGAAGAAGCTGCTAGAAGCCGTGAGGAAGCCAAGGGGTTCTGTGAGAGTCGAAACAGCACTCTGCTGCATATCATGGACCTGTGAGTGTGTGTATACGTATGTATGTGTGTGTGTGTGTGTGTGTGTGTGTGTGTATACGTATGTATGTATGTGTGTGTGTGTGTGTGTGTGTGTGAGACCTGTAGTAACTCAGGTGTTGTCTGTGCAGGTATGAACAGGCCCATTTCACAGCTCTGATGGGCCGGTACTCTGGAGATTGGTGGATCGGGCTGCGGGCACGAGGAGGCGAGGCAGGAGTCGACTATTACTGGGACAACAACGCTTTAATAACCTTCACCAACTGGGGCCGCAACGAGCCGAGTAACCCTAACTTGAACCCTTTCTTACACCTCAGCCATGTTTAGACTCTTAGACTAACGATATCATGCCTTCATTGTGTCTCTAGATAACCATGCCGGATCATGTGTCACCATGACAACAACCCCGCCGGCAGGATTCTGGAATAACAAACAGTGTGAAGAATCATTCCCGTTTGTGTGTGAAGCTCCGCGAAATGGCATTACTCCGCCAACTCCAGCTCCAACTCCACCTCCAGTGATGGGATGTGAGAGTGGATGGGGTGGACAGCCGCACTTCAGGAACTGCTACAGGGTGACTAACCACAATCACAAGCTCCGAAATCAGGAGCTGCTACAGGGTGACTAACCACAATCACAAGCTCAGAAATCAGGAGCTGCTACAGGGTGACTGACCACAAACACAAGCTCAGAAATCAGGAGCTGCTACAGGGTGACTGACCACAATCACAAGCTCAGAAATCAGGAACTGCTACAGGGTGACTAACCACAATCACAAGCTCAGAAATCAGGAGCTGCTACAGGGTGACTGACCACAAACACAAGCTCAGAAATGAGGAGCTGCTACAGGGTGACTAACCACAAACACAAGCTCAGAAATCAGGAACTGCTACAGGGTGACTAACCACAATCACAAGCTCAGAAATCAGGAGCTGCTACAGGGTGACTGACCACAAACATAAGCTCAGAAATCAGGGACTGCTACAGGGTGACTAACCACAAACACAAGCTCAGAAATCAGGAGCTGCTACAGGGTGACTAACCACAAACATAAGCTCAGAAATCAGGGACTGCTACAGGGTGACTAACCACAATCACAAGCTCAGAAATCAGGAGCTGCTACAGGGTGACTGATCACAAACACAAGCTCAGAAATCAGGGACTGCTACAGGGTGACTGACCACACACACAAGCTCAGAAATCAGGAGCTGCTACAGGGTGACTGACCACACACACAAGCTCAGAAATCAGGGACTGCTACAGGGTGACTGACCACACACACAAGCTCAGAAATCAGGAGCTGCTACAGGGTGACTGATCACAAACACAAGCTCAGAAATCAGGGACTGCTACAGGGTGACTAACCACAATCACAAGCTCAGAAATCAGGAGCTGCTACAGGGTGACTGACCACAAACACAAGCTCAGAAATCAGGAGCTGCTACAGGGTGACTAACCACAAACACAAGCTCAGAAATCAGGAGCTGCTACAGGGTGACTAACCACAAACACAAGCTCAGAAATCAGGGAGCTGCTACAGGGTGACTAACCACAAACACAAGCTCAGAAATCAGGAGCTGCTACAGGGTGACTAACCACAAACACAAGCTCAGAAATCAGGGACTGCTACAGGGTGACTAACCACACACACAAGCTCAGAAATCAGGGACTGCTACAGGGTGACTAACCACAAACACAAGCTCAGAAATCAGGAGCTGCTACAGGGTGACTAACCACAAACACAAGCTCAGAAATCAGGAGCTGCTACAGGGTGACTAACCACAAACGCAAGCTCAGAAATCAGGGACTGCTACAGGGTGACTGACCACAAACACAAGCTCAGAAATCAGGAACCGCTACAGGGTGACTAACCACAAACACAAGCTCAGAAATCAGGAGCCGCTACAGGGTGACTAACCACAAACACAAGCTCAGAAATCAGGAACTGCTACAGGGTGACTGACCACAAACACAAGCTCAGAAATCAGGAACTGCTACAGGGTGACTGACCACACACACAAGCTCAGAAATCAGGGACTGCTACAGGGTGACTAACCACAATCACAAGCTCAGAAATCAGGAGCTGCTACAGGGTGACTGATCACAAACACAAGCTCAGAAATCAGGGACTGCTACAGGGTGACTGACCACACACACAAGCTCAGAAATCAGGGACTGCTACAGGGTGACTGACCACACACACAAGCTCAGAAATCAGGAGCTGCTACAGGGTGACTGATCACAAACACAAGCTCAGAAATCAGGGACTGCTACAGGGTGACTAACCACAATCACAAGCTCAGAAATCAGGAGCTGCTACAGGGTGACTGACCACAAACACAAGCTCAGAAATCAGGAGCTGCTACAGGGTGACTAACCACAAACACAAGCTCAGAAATCAGGAGCTGCTACAGGGTGACTAACCACAAACACAAGCTCAGAAATCAGGGAGCTGCTACAGGGTGACTAACCACAAACACAAGCTCAGAAATCAGGAGCTGCTACAGGGTGACTAACCACAAACACAAGCTCAGAAATCAGGGACTGCTACAGGGTGACTAACCACACACACAAGCTCAGAAATCAGGGACTGCTACAGGGTGACTAACCACAAACACAAGCTCAGAAATCAGGAGCTGCTACAGGGTGACTAACCACAAACACAAGCTCAGAAATCAGGAGCTGCTACAGGGTGACTAACCACAAACGCAAGCTCAGAAATCAGGGACTGCTACAGGGTGACTGACCACAAACACAAGCTCAGAAATCAGGAACCGCTACAGGGTGACTAACCACAAACACAAGCTCAGAAATCAGGAGCCGCTACAGGGTGACTAACCACAAACACAAGCTCAGAAATCAGGAACTGCTACAGGGTGACTGACCACAAACACAAGCTCAGAAATCAGGAACTGCTACAGGGTGACTGACCACACACACAAGCTCAGAAATCAGGGACTGCTACAGGGTGACTGACCACAAACACAAGCTCAGAAATCAGGAACCGCTACAGGGTGACTAACCACAAACACAAGCTCAGAAATCAGGAACCGCTACAGGGTGACTGACCACAAACACAAGCTCAGAAATCAGGAACTGCTACAGGGTGACTGACCACACACACAAGCTCAGAAATGAGGGACTGCTACAGGGTGAATAACCACACACACACAAGCTCAGAAATCAGGAACTGCTACAGGGTGACTGGCCACACACACAAGCTCAGAAATCAGGAACTGCTACAGGGTGACTAACCACACACACAAGCTCAGAAATCAGGAACTGCCACAGGGTGACTGACCACACACACAAGCTCAGAAATCAGGAACTGCTACAGGGTGACTGACCACACACACAAGCTCAGAAATCAGGAACTGCTACAGGGTGACTGACCACACACACACAAGCTCAGAAATCAGGAACCGCTACAGGGTGACTAACCACACACACAAGCTCAGAAATCAGGAACTGCTACTGGGTGACTGACCACAAACACAAGCTCAGAAATCAGGAGCAGCTACAGGGTGACTAACCACAAACACAAGCTCAGAAATCAGGAACTGCTACAGGGTGACTGACCACAAACACAAGCTCAGAAATCAGGAACTGCTACAGGGTGACTGACCACAAACACAAGCTCAGAAATCAGGAGCAGCTACAGGGTGACTAACCACAAACACAAGCTCAGAAATCAGGAACTGCTACAGGGTGACTGACCACAAACACAAGCTCAGAAATCAGGAACTGCTACAGGGTGACTGACCACACACACACAAGCTCAGAAATCAGGAACCGCTACAGGGTGACTGACCACACACACAAGCTCAGAAATCAGGGACTGCTACAGGGTGACTGACCACACACACAAGCTCAGAAATCAGGAACTGCTACAGGGTGACTGACCACAAACACAAGCTCAGAAATCAGGAACTGCTACAGGGTGACTGACCACACACACACAAGCTCAGAAATCAGGAACCGCTACAGGGTGACTGACCACAAACACAAGCTCAGAAATCAGGAACTGCTACAGGGTGACTAACCACACACACAAGCTCAGAAATCAGGAACTGCTACAGGGTGACTAACCACAAACACAAGCTCAGAAATCAGGAACTGCTACAGGGTGACTGACCACAAACACAAGCTCAGAAATCAGGGACTGCTACAGGGTGACTGACCACACACACACAAGCTCAGAAATCAGGAACCGCTACAGGGTGACTGACCACAAACACAAGCTCAGAAATCAGGAGCTGCTACAGGGTGACTAACCACACACACAAGCTCAGAAATCAGGAACTGCTACAGGGTGACTGACCACAAACACAAGCTCAGAAATCAGGAGCTGCTACAGGGTGACTGACCACACACACAAGCTCAGAAATCAGGAACCGCTACTGGGTGACTGACCACACACACAAGCTCAGAAATCAGGAACTGCTACAAGGTGACTGACCACAAACACAAGCTCAGAAATCAGGAGCCGCTACAGGGTGACTGACCACAAACACAAGCTCAGAAATCAGGAACCGCTACAGGGTGACTAACCACACACACAAGCTCAGAAATCAGGAACCGCTACAGGGTGACTGACCACACACACAAGCTCAGAAATCAGGGACTGCTACAGGGTGACTGACCACACACACAAGCTCAGAAATCAGGAACCGCTACAGGGTGACTGACCACACACACAAGCTCAGAAATCAGGGACTGCTACAGGGTGACTAACCACACACACAAGCTCAGAAATCAGGGACTGCTACAGGGTGACTGACCACACACACAAGCTCAGAAATCAGGAACTGCTACAGGGTGACTGACCACACACACAAGCTCAGAAATCAGGAACTGCTACAGGGTGACTGACCACACACACAAGCTCAGAAATCAGGGACTGCTACAGGGTGACTGACCACACACACAAGCTCAGAAATCAGGAACCGCTACAGGGTGACTGACCACACACACAAGCTCAGAAATCAGGGACTGCTACAGGGTGACTAACCACACACACAAGCTCAGAAATCAGGGACTGCTACAGGGTGACTGACCACACACACAAGCTCAGAAATCAGGAACTGCTACAGGGTGACTGACCACACACACAAGCTCAGAAATCAGGAACTGCTACAGGGTGACTAACCACACACACAAGCTCAGAAATCAGGAACCGCTACAGGGTGACTGACCACACACACAAGCTCAGAAATCAGGGACTGCTACAGGGTGACTAACCACACACACAAGCTCAGAAATCAGGGACTGCTACAGGGTGACTGACCACAAACACAAGCTCAGAAATCAGGGACTGCTACAGGGTGACTGACCACAAACACAAGCTCAGAAATCAGGGACCGCTACAGGGTGACTGACCACAAACACAAGCTCAGAAATCAGGGACTGCTACAGGGTGACTGACCACAAACACAAGCTCAGAAATCAGGGACTGCTACAGGGTGACTGACCACAAACACAAGCTCAGAAATCAGGGACCGCTACAGGGTGACTGACCACAAACACAAGCTCAGAAATCAGGGACTGCTACAGGGTGACTGACCACACACACAAGCTCAGAAATCAGGAGCTGCTACAGGGTGACTGACCACAAACACAAGCTCAGAAATCAGGGACTGCTACAGGGTGACTAACCACAAACACAAGCTCAGAAATCAGGGACTGCTACAGGGTGACTGACCACAAACACAAGCTCAGAAATCAGGAACCGCTACAGGGTGACTGACCACACACACAAGCTCAGAAATCAGGAACCGCTACAGGGTGACTAACCACAAACACAAGCTCAGAAATCAGGAGCTGCTACAGGGTGACTGACCACACACACAAGCTCAGAAATCAGGGACTGCTACAGGGTGACTGACCACACACACAAGCTCAGAAATCAGGAACCGCTACAGGGTGACTGACCACACACACAAGCTCAGAAATCAGGGACTGCTACAGGGTGACTGACCACAAACACAAGCTCAGAAATCAGGAGCTGCTACAGGGTGACTAACCACACACACAAGCTCAGAAATCAGGAACCGCTACAGGGTGACTGACCACACACAAGCTCAGAAATCAGGAGCTGCTACAGGGTGACTAACCACACACAAGCTCAGAAATCAGGAACCGCTACAGGGTGACTGACCACACACAAGCTCAGAAATCAGGAGCTGCTACAGGGTGACTGACCACAAACACAAGCTCAGAAATCAGGAACCGCTACAGGGTGACTGACCACAAACACAAGCTCAGAAATCAGGAACCGCTACAGGGTGACTGACCACACACAAGCTCAGAAATCAGGAACTGCTACAGGGTGACTGACCACACACACAAGCTCAGAAATCAGGAACCGCTACAGGGTGACTGACCACAAACACAAGCTCAGAAATCAGGAACCGCTACAGGGTGACTGACCACACACACAAGCTCAGAAATCAGGGACTGCTACAGGGTGACTGACCACACACACAAGCTCAGAAATCAGGAGCTGCTACAGGGTGACTAACCACACACACAAGCTCAGAAATCAGGAGCTGCTACAGGGTGACTGACCACAGACACAAGCTCAGAAATCAGGGACTGCTACAGGGTGACTAACCACAAACACAAGCTCAGAAATCAGGAACCGCTACAGGGTGACTAACCACAAACACAAGCTCAGAAATCAGAGACTGCTACAGGGTGACTGACCACACACACAAGCTCAGAAATCAGGGACTGCTACAGGGTGACTGACCACAAACACAAGCTCAGAAATCAGGAGCTGCTACAGGGTGACTAACCACACACAAGCTCAGAAATCAGGAACCGCTACAGGGTGACTGACCACACACACACAAGCTCAGAAATCAGGAGCTGCTACAGGGTGACTAACCACAAACACAAGCTCAGAAATCAGGAGCTGCTACAGGGTGACTAACCACACACAAGCTCAGAAATCAGGAACCGCTACAGGGTGACTGACCACACACACAAGCTCAGAAATCAGGAACCGCTACAGGGTGACTGACCACACACAAGCTCAGAAATCAGGAGCTGCTACAGGGTGACTAACCACACACAAGCTCAGAAATCAGGAACCGCTACAGGGTGACTGACCACAAACACAAGCTCAGAAATCAGGAACCGCTACAGGGTGACTGACCACACACAAGCTCAGAAATCAGGAACTGCTACAGGGTGACTGACCACACACACAAGCTCAGAAATCAGGAACTGCTACAGGGTGACTAACCACACACAAGCTCAGAAATCAGGAACCGCTACAGGGTGACTGACCACACACACAAGCTCAGAAATCAGGAACCGCTACAGGGTGACTGACCACAAACATAAGCTCAGAAATCAGGAACCGCTACAGGGTGACTAACCACAAACACAAGCTCAGAAATCAGGAGCTGCTACAGGGTGACTGACCACACACACAAGCTCAGAAATCAGGAACCGCTACAGGGTGACTGACCACAAACACAAGCTCAGAAATCAGGAACCGCTACAGGGTGACTAACCACAAACACAAGCTCAGAAATCAGGAGCTGCTACAGGGTGACTGACCACAAACACAAGCTCAGAAATCAGGAACCGCTACAGGGTGACTAACCACACACACAAGTTTAGAACTCAGGGATCTTCGCCTTCAAGTGAATTTTTGGGCTAATCTGCTAATCTTTAGGGCTAATCTAATTTGGGCTAATAAAAAAGCTGATAACATCACTGTTTTCTCCAGAACGACTGTACAGCCAAATAAAATTGTGTTGCAGTATTGTCCTGTTTAACACTGTGAAGCTGCTTTGACACAATCGTCAATGGAAAAGTGCTGTATAAATAAAGCTGATTAATTGATTGATTGATATTAAACCTCTAGCGTCTATCTAATAACATGAGCCATCCTCCGGTTAGAGAGAGAGTGTGGGCATTTGGAGTTCAGAGTTCACGTCACAGTGTTTCAAGGTTAGGTCTAAGTAATGGTCCGTGTTTTAATCAGTGTGTGTTTCTGCAGTTGTTCACCGTGGCCTTCCCCCAGAAGAAGAGCTGGCAGGCAGCTAGAGAAGACTGTCTCTCACGCGGAGCAGATCTGGTCAGCATCCACAATCCCGAGGAGGAACTCTTCCTGTCCAGCTACTCCAAGGGCAAGACCAAGTGGATCGGACTGAGCCTCAATCTGGTGGAGGGAGGTTGGTGTGCTTAAGTTTGCTGAAGTAAATAATTCTGAGTTTGTCCCGAGCCAACACTTGCTTTACTCAGGTTACCACTGGAGCGACGGCACGCCGGTCAGCCACACTAACTGGGGCCACGGAGAACCCAACAATCACAACGGCAGAGAGAACTGTGTGGAGATGGTGACTACCGACAACGGCACATCCTGGTGGAACGACCTGAGCTGTGACGCACACCAGGACTGGATCTGCATGATCGCTAAAGGAAAGAAACCCATTATTCCACCAGTGCCGCCATCCCCCGTTCCAGGTGACCAATGAGACGAGTTCTCCATTTCTGTGCCCTGAATTAGGCTTGGGGATTATTAAAAAGCTATTACCAGAGGCGGACCGTAACTAAGCACATTTACTTCAGTACTGTACTTCAGAGCTGGACAAAGTACACAACTTCATTACTTGAGTGAAAGTACTGCTGATCAAATATTACTCGGTTACAAGTGAAAGTTGTAAAAACAGATTTTAATTTAAGTAAAAGTACAGAAGTATTTGATTTCAAAATACTTTTGATACTTATGTCAGTGCATTATTGTATTATAGTTGTATAAATGCACATTATGCCATCATGGTTTAAGCCAGTCAGTGACGCTCCATCTGACACACTAGCAGACGACTAACTTAAACTCATTTAAATACTTGTAGAAAAGTTACAAAGCTGCTGTCACTTTAAGGCCGAATGCACGGATCCAATACACTGATACACATCTGATATTCTCACACTGTTCACCTTCACTGAAGACAGAATCAACTTTGTTTATGTGAATCCTCCACTAAATGAGCATTTGGACATCCGTCTTCTTCCATTTTGCTCTAAACTATAAATCAGTGTTTAATAAATGCTGTGAAATCATTGAACTTCACGAGACTCTACAAGAGTGATTCTTGAAAGGCTTTCTGCAAAAACCCAAACACCTTTTAAAGAAGAAAAAAATCATCACTGACTTTCAAAGCTGCTACAGAAATGACTAGAACAATAGAAATGTAGTGGAGTAAAAAGTACGGTATTTGTCTTTCAGATGTAGTGAAGTTAAAGTCATGAGTTTACAGAAAATATAATACTCAAGTAAAGCACAGATACTCAAAAAGTGTACTTAAGTACAGTACTCAAGTAAATGTGCTTAGTTACTGTCCACCTCTGCTGTACTTAAGTACACTTTTTGAGTATCTGTACTTTACTTGACTATTGAAAGACAAATATCGTACTTTTTACTCCACTACATTTCTATCAAGGTCCTCGAAGTCGAAAGTCGTTTCTGTCGCAGCTTTAAAAGTCAGTGGATGATTTTTTCCTTCTTTAAAATGTTTTTGCTGTTGTTGTTGCAGACGGTCTATCAGTAATCTCTCTTATAGGGTCAGGTAAAGTTTCACAGCTTTTTCGACAACTGATCAGTTAATAGCAGAATGGAAGACGACGATTCCTCGGCACAGTGTGTGCACTCATAGCCGTACTTTGAAAGTATATTTCAGTTTAAAAAAAAATCAAGATTAGATTAGTTGGCATACACTTGATGCGTGTCTTATAAAATGTTAAAAATGTAAACGTCTGGGAGAAAGAGAAGAGTAAAGTGTGAGAATATCAGATGTGTATCAGTGTATTGGATCCGTGCATTCGGCCTTAAAGTGACAGTGGCTTTATAAAGAGCTTTGTAACTTTTAAACAAGTATTTAAATGAGCATAATGTGCATTTACACAACAATAATAGAATAATGCTGCGACAAAAAAAAAGGAAATGTACTTTTTATACTTAAATACTTTTAAAAACAAATACTTCTGTACTTTTACTCGAGTAAAAATCTGTTTTCAGAACTTTCTCTTGTAATGGAGTAATATTTGACCAGCAGTGCTTTTACTCAAGTAATAGAGTTGTGTACTTTGTCCACCTCTGGCTATTACCAAAATACCAAAAAGCACACAAAAGAGCATTTATTCTGTTTCAGCACCCGAGTGCGGCTCGAACCCTGGCTGGAGGAAGAACAATGGCATCTGTTATTACTATAATGACACGGATATCGTGGACTTCCACGTGGCCCTTCTGAGATGCTATGAAGAAAAGGCTCATCTGGTGTCCATCGCTGATGCAGACGAGCAGTCTTACGTGGTCAGCCTGGTATGGCTTTCAATGTTTGATCACCGAGCCTTCCGAGTTTTCTTCTCTGTATTGTTTTAGTTGTAGCCGTTCTCCACAGATGAGATTATAATGAGTGAGGTCCGAGCATTAGTTAATGCTGTTGTTGTTTCAGGTGGGCACCGGTCAGGCGGCGGCAGCCTGGATTGGCATGAGGATGCTGGGCGTTGCGGGCGGAGAGTATCTGTAAGCCTTTAAACATTTGAGTGTTATTAGTGCTAGTCTTTTCCTCTCCTGTTCTGAAGCTCCGCTGTCTCTGCAGATGGACAGATCTGTCTCCGGTCACGTTTGTCCATTGGGGTCCCGGAGAGCCCAACGATGCCAATGGAGAAGAGCAGTGTGTCCAGATGAACAGATATCCAGGTGCTGCTCATGCACAAACAGCATCTAATGCTAGAGCCTTCATTTAATGACACACACACACAAAGATTTGTTTTTGTGAAATGTGGGGACATTCCATAGGCGTAATATTTTTTATACTGTACAAACCATATTTTCTATCCCCTTACACTGCCCCTAAACATACCCATCACACACACACACACACACACACACACACACACACACACACACACACACACACACACACACACACGAGACACTGCAAAGCCAATAACTGAAGGTTGTGGATTACAGATTCTTGTCGATTTATTGTTAAAGGGGTTTACATACTTTCCTGTAGCTCAACCAGTAGAGCATGGCGCTAGCAACGCCAAGGTCATGGGTTTGATTCCCAGGGAAAGCAAGTACTTACAATAATGTAAAAATGTGTACATTGAATGCAATGTAAGTAGCTTTGGATAAAAGCGTCTGCCAAATGCATAAATGTAAATGTTGTGAACGGTTTTGTTCTTTCTATAGGTTCATGGAATGATGCGAACTGTGGACGTGCCAGTGCTGGTTATGTGTGCAAGAAATACCCAGGGAATGACCACACTCCTCCGCCTCCAACGGCATCATGGGAAGGAAACTGCCCCGAGGGTACAGCTGATATAAAATGGCATATATGAATCAGAGACCGGTGTTTGGTCACTATTGAGCTCCAGTCCAGGCCAATCTGGTGATTTCTGAAGACGTTGTGTCTTTTATTCTCCCAGGATGGATGAAATTCCGCAACAAATGCTACATACTCAAAGGAAAGCACCAGCATCAGTCTGAGATCAAGGCCAACTGGAGCTCTGCGCGAGCCTGGTGCCGACAGCAGGGAGGAGATCTGGCCGTCATCGATGATCAGAACGAAAACGGTAATTCAGGAGCTCTTATAATAACCCTCAGCATATGATCGGTGTCTCCGTCATCGACGATCAGATGAAAACGGTACTTCAGGAGCTCTTATAATAACCCTCAGCATATGATCGGTGTCTCCGTCATCGACGATCAGATGAAAACGGTTCTTCAGGAGCTCTTATAATAACCCTCAGCATATTTTTGTAGGTTTTGAAACAATAACATTATCATCTTTGTGTAAGCTGCAAAAAAAAACGTGAATCTGTGAGAATGATGACGCATTGAGTGTTAGACAAGAAAACTGGAGTTTGTTTATTAAGCGAGCAGGGCAACCACCCAGTAGAGCATTGCAATAATCTAGCCTTGAGCTCATGAACGCATGAACTAACTCAGAGGTGGGCAAACTTTTTGGCTCAAGGGCCACACTGGGTTTTAAAATTTGACAGAGGGACAGTGTCCAGTATCAGATTATATTAGTTCTTGTGTGTGTTTGTCGAGGGCTTGAGAGGGCAGCCATCAAGTGTTAGACAGTTTACTAGAGGCTTGAGAGGTTACTACTTGCAGAGGGATTTGGTCCAATAATTATAATCTCTGAAAGTCCAGTTCATGTTCATATGTTGACCGTCTCTCCAGATTTTGTGGCCAGTTATCTCAGGGATCTGATTGGACCCGTTTGGATCGGTTTATCCGATGTGCTGCATGAAGGGAAGTTTGCGTGGAGTGATGGAGTCAGTCCGGTCTTATACACAAACTGGGCCGACAAGGAGCCGAACAACGCAGATGGGCAGGTGAGAACATAGGGTTAGGGCTCTGTGTACTCGTTCAAATCAAATTTGCGTTAAATTGGATTTTCTCTGTTTGAGATTTTTCAGACCTTTTTAAGACCGTTTTTAAAAGGTGACAGGACTTTAGCAACCCACCTTTCAAAATATATCTTAAAGGGTTAGTTCACCCAGTAATGCAATGTCATTTCCTCTCTCAAGACCCATAAAGGCACTAAAGACGTCGTTACAAAGCCCATCTCACTACAGCGGCTCTACAATCATTTATGAAGAGGCCAGAATAGAGTTAGTGCGCAAAAACACTAAATAACGACTTATATAGTGATGGCCGATTTCAGAACAAAGCTTGGAACCGTTATGAGTCAGTGAATCGATTCATGATTTGGATCGCCAAAGTCTCGTGATTTCAGCAGTTTGACTCGCGATCCGAATCATGAATCGATTCACTGACTCATAACGGTTCCAAGCTTTGTTCTGAAATCGGCCATCACTATATTAGTCGTTATTTAGTGTTTTTGCGCACTAACTCTATTCTGGCCTCTTCATCAATGATTGTAGAGCCGCTGTAGTGAGATGGGCTTTGTCACGACGTCTTTAGTGCCTTTATGGGTCTTGAGAGAGGAAATGACATTGGTGTCAATGAAGGCCTTTCTGAGCCATCGGATTTCAACACTAAAATCTTCATCTGTGTGTGAAGATGAGCGGAGGTCTGACGGCTGGCCAACCACAGGAGGAATTAATCACACAGTTTACATTACTGGCTGAACTAACCCTTTAAATTTTCATTTTCCAGCTAAAAAATAGTTATTTAAATGAATTTAACCTTCAAGTTTTTTTCTGTTCTCTGAAAAGGAATCTGCATCTCAATTCAGTTCTGAACTATGAATGGCAGATATTATAGTATTTTAGATAGACACTCACTGAAGTTGATGCTGAAGTCTGTTGTCTTTCCCTCTCAGGAACACTGCACTTCTATCACCCATAATCATCTGCTCACGGGCCGCTGGAATGACGAGCAGTGTGACCACGAGCGAGGATGGGTGTGCTCCAGGAAGAAATGTACTTACATTTTCATCTCCAGATCGAATCTGTGTTAGTCGTGTGTGTAGCGGCTCACGAGGACTCTCCCACAGATCAGATGATCTCTAAACCTTGTGTCTCCTGCTGTTTTCCTCAGCGGAAAGCCTTCCTGTCCCACCTCCCACGAGTTCGCCCTGTCCATCCGGATACATGACCTGGTTCAGCAACTGCTATAAGCTGATCTCGGAGCCCCAGAGCTGGGAAGAAGCTCAGCAGGCCTGCGTGAAGGAGGGAGGAAACCTGGCCAGTGTGGACATGAGCTACGACCAGGCCTTCATTTCTGGAGCCGTGCAGCAGGGCAAGACGGATGCCTGGATCGGGCTGCGCCGAATGGTACAGTAGATGACGAGAACCACATCACTAACCCTAACCTAACCCGACCTAACCTAACCCGAGAACCACATCACTAACCCTAACCTAACCCTAACATGAGAACCACATCACTAACCCTAACCTAACCCGACCTAACCTAACCCAAGAACCACATCACTAACCCTAATCTAACCCGACCTAACCCTAACATGAGAACCACATCACTAACCCTAACCTAACCCGACCTAACCTAACCCGAGAACCACATCACTAACATTAACCTACCCTAACACGAGAACCACATCACTAACCCTAACCTACCCTAACATGAGAACCACATCACTAACCCTAACCTAACCCTAACATGAGAACCACATCACTAACCCTAACCTAACCCGACCTAACCTAACCCAAGAACCACATCACTAACCCTAACCTAACCCGACCTAACCCTAACCCGAGAACCACATCACTAACCCTAATCTAACCCGACCTAACCCTAACAGGAGAACCACATCACTAACCCTAACCTAACCCGACCTAACCCTAACACGAGAACCACATCACTAACCCTAACCTAACCCGACCTAACCCTAACACGAGAACCACATCACTAACCCTAACCTAACCTGACCTAACCTAACCCCGAGAACCACATCACTAACCCTAACCTAACCCGACCTAACCCTAACACGAGAACCACATCACTAGCCCGATCTAACCCTAACACGAGAACCACATCACAAACCCTAACCTAACCCGACCTAACCTAACCCCGAGAACCACATCACTAACCCTAACCTAACCAAACCCGACCTAACCCTAACACGAGAACCACATCACTAACCCTAACCCAACCTAACCCGACCTAACCCTAACACGAGAACCACATCACTAATCCGACCTAACCCTAACACGAGAACCACATAACTAACCCTAACCTAACCTAACCTAACCCGAGAACCACATCACTAACCCTAACCCTAACCTAACCCGACCTAACCTAACCCGAGAACCACATCACTAACCCTAACCTCACCCGACCTAACCCTAACACGAGAACCACATCACTAACCCTAACCTAACCCGACCTAACCCTAACACGAGAACCAAATCACTAACCCTAACCTAACCCGACCTAACCTAACCTAACCTAACCTAACCCGAGAACCACATCACTAAACCTAACCCTGACCTAACCCTAACACGAGAACCACATCACTAACCCTAACCTAACCCGACCTAACCTAACCTGAGAACCATATCACTAAACCTAACCCTAACCTAACCTAACCCTAGAACCACATTAATGGGTACAGGGCATCAGCCGAATTACGTCGGTTCTACTGATTGATTTAAAGCGATGGTTCACCCAAAAATGAAAATTCTGTCATCATTTACTCACCCTCATGTTGTTCCAAACCTGTATGAGTTTCTTTGTTCTGCTGAACACAAAAGAAGATATTTTGAAGAATGTTTGTAACCAAGCCGATAAAGCAACCATAGTTGGGAAAAAAATACTATGGTAGTGAATGGTTGCTCTATTGTCTTATTGAAAGCATCTGGTGATATGGACTGGTGTCTGTGAATATTAGACAGCAAAAAGACTATTTATGAATCCTGAGTGTCCTGCGTGTGTGTGAATAAATGGTGCTGACCCGCAGTTTATTTACCTCTCTCACACACACACACACACACACACATAGCACTGCTCGTGACAATAGCATGTTTCCATCTCACACAAGGACACGAACGCATGAACTTCATCTCCAGAGCCGCTCTGAGACTCTCAAAGACCTCTCAAAGATCTTCACGGCAACCCGTCAAAATAAAAATCCAGTTTAACTTGAGAAATATATTACTGTTACAGTAGAATTTAGAGACGTCTCAGTGTAATACTAACACTAATGTGATAATTATAAACTATTAAACCTTTTTTAAGTAATATATCTCAATTTTTCTTCCATGTTTTAATTTTAACAATATAAAGCTGTGCAGCTTTGTTTAACAAAAAGGTTTCATTAAGTATAAATTAATATTATGTGTTCATTTGATTACCTGACACAACACAGAATTTGTGGGAAATCTTTTCATAGAAATTGAATTAAAAGAAAATAATAATAAAATGGTTGTTTTTATGAATTCAATTAAGTAGCTATAGCCTAGTATTTACTGGTAAATATTAAAGTGAACAAACATCACAGACAACGGCAGACCAAGGCATAATGTCAGTAACACTTCTATAAAAGACTTACCGTTTCTGCACAGTTATTGATGCATCTCTTAAAGGGTTAGTTCAGCCAGTAATGTAAACTGTGTGATTAATTCCTCCTGTGGTTGGCCAGCCGTCAGACCTCCGCTCATCTTCACACACAGATGAAGATATTAGTGTTGAAATCCGATGGCTCAGAAAGGCCTTCATAAATCCTCACATAGACCCATAATAATAATATTTTTAATTTGTACCCGTGCTCTTCCTACTTGTAAAACAACTTAACAAGTAGGAAATATACATAAACTGTGATCAGTTTGCACTGCATAAGTTATGAATTATATATAGATTAATCATTATTAAAGATACCAAAGCTATTTATTCAAGAGCAGAGCATATTTAGTGAGCAATTACTTTTGTTCTTTACATTGTCATTATAAGTGTCATACAGCATTTTTTCATACAGCAAGAGTGTTACACTTAAAATGTAAACAAAATAAGCCATTTTACATAAATGCTATACAAATGTTAGTGCATGTATATGTATGTATAGTAAACTGACTTTAAGGCCAGTATGAGGAATTAATCACACTATTTACATTTCTGGCTGAATTAACCCTTTAAGTACCAAAAAAAAGGTTGCGATTAAAATGTGAACAGTCCCCAACCCTAGACGCTGAGCTGACCTTAATCTGTCTCTTCTTCTGCAGCCTGACAGCGATTCGTACTCATGGTCCGATGGATGGCCTGTCTTCTTCACTCACTGGGGTCCAGGAGAACCGACCAATCACAAGGGAGAAGGGTGTGTGAGCATGCATGCGCCCTCACGCTTCATCCAAGGCACCTGGAACGACACAGCCTGCGCCGACGCCAAACCTTACATCTGCAAAATCACTAAAGGTAGCGCTGAGAGAAGCCTCTCGTATCGGCCCTGACTAGGGTTGGGCACCGAACTCTGCACTTTTAAGGGCACTGACCGAATTACGTCGGTACTACCCATGGGCATCGGAAGCAAATAAAAAGTGGTTGGGTCCCAGTAGCGGCTGGTGAAAAATATTATTGGTGGGGCAATTGTTTTGCGGGGTGTCTGGTGGTTCTCCCCCAGAAATGTTTTATTTCGTAGATGTGCTTTCCTGCATTATGGTGCGCTTGAGGCCATATCCCACACCTATACAATAAAAGACCTCAAACCAGTCAATACCAATAGTCTAATAAAAAGACTATATTAATTTAACTGCCATAGAAATCAACAGTTTCACAGATAATGATAATGAACAAGTTGTATGTTTATTATGGTCCATGTCCAGATAAATAAAAAGTGCTGTTTACTAAACGATTGATTGGGCCAGATGAAATAACGTAAATCACCGAGTTATTTACCATAGCTGTAGTGTAGGGGTAAGAGACGCATGGCATCAAGTTTAGATGCAAATCGATCAGAGGTTCGAATCACCCTTTTGCCACACTCGCTCTACTCCCTTTTCCCATCACACATCAGATTGGAAAGGCATTTATTTTCAATGAAAATGGAGAAAATATTAGAAATGGGGAAATAAAGCGTCTAACGTGTTTAATAATAAGTGTTTCTCGGTTAGGGGTAAACAGATGTGCTGAATTAGAGACGATAAAAGTGAGTGGGTCCAATATCATTGGTCTTAAAAAGTGGGCAGGTCTTGTCCCACACACACACAATGGTTCCGATGCCCATAATACTACCGATCAGTGATGAAAGTAAAGCGTTAGTCTAATCTGACTACTTTTTTCCAGTTACGAGTAATCTAACGCGTTACTATTTCTAAACCAGTAATCAGATATAAGTATCTTATCCAAGTCACTGTGAATTACCATTTTAATAATTTTCCTTAGTAAAAAATAAATATTATATATATATAATATTATGAATCAGCGAATCGATCAATGATTCGGATCGCGTGTCAAACTGCTGAAATCACGAGACATTGGCGATCCGAACCATGAATCGATTCGCTGAGTCATAACCGTTTGAATCTTTATTTGAGGATTGAACACAAACGCGGAAGAGAAGTCAATGCTGAATAAAGTCGTAGTTTTTGTTATTTTTGGACCCAAATGTATTTTGGATGCTTCAAGAGACTCTAATTAACCCACTGATGTCTCATATGGACTACTGTGATGATGTTTTTATTCCCTTTCTGGACATGGACAGTATAGTGTGCATACACTTGCATACGCTCTCGGACTAAATATAAAATATCTTAAACTGTGTGTGAAGATGAACGGAGGTCTTACGGGTGTGGAGCGACATTAGGGAGAGGAGTTAATGACAGACATTTTATATTTGGGTGAACTAACCGATTAAAATGTGAGCCTAACCCTGTTCCTGATCTCTCTGCAGAAAAGCCTCCAGCGACGCCGGCTCCGGGCGACGGCAAGTGTTTGCCAGGCTGGTGGCCGTACGGACGGCACTGCTATCTGGTCTATAACGGGAAAGTGGGATTCTCATGGCCTGAGGCGAGGCATTTCTGCCAAGAGGTCAATGGTGGAGAACTGGCCTCCATTCACAGCCGAGCCGAGGTGGAATTCATCAGGAATATCAATTACACCAAATACCACAACGTTTGGATCGGCCTGACCAGAGACCGCTCATGTACGCTGCCGATCCACCTTTCACCGCCGCCTTGCTCTGTGTGTGAGATGTGCTGACCCTATGCTGTTGCTTGTGGTTGTAGATGGATGGGGCTGGATGGATCTGACCTCTCTGGGCTTCACCAACTGGGCTCCTGGAGAACCCAATGAGGCCGTCCATGATGGAGACTTCGGCAAAGAGAACTGCGTTGAGATGTATCCTGATGGCTCGTGGAATGACAACAGCTGTGTGCAGAAGAGAGGCTTTGCCTGCCGACACCGGCAGTGTACGTCACATTATTCATCTCAAGTTAGATATCTGTGTATCTGAACCTTAAAGGCACAGTGTGTGAGATCTGTGTTGAGTAAGAGACGAAAATGGCATACTGTGCCTTTAAGATAGACATCACTCACTCACACACACACACACACACACACACACACACACACACACACACACACCTATGCATCGTGTGACAGACCGGCTCTCTCTCATTTTCAGATTACGTGACGGATGATAATGGTATCGTCATCCCGACCGACGCGCCAGCCCGTGAGTTTATATCCAGAATGGTTCTGAATTCTCCTCATGTGATGATGTGTAACTGAAGCTGTGGTGTGTGTGTGTGTGTGTGTGTGTAGCGGACAGTGGTCTGATCGCCGGGGCTGTGATCGGGGCGATAGTGTGTGTGGCGCTGATTCTGGCCGCCATGTTCTACGCCTTCAGGGTGAAGGGGGTCAAACCTGGAGACATCAGCTTCTTCAAGCAGGACTCCAAGAATATCGACGTGGTGAGTTTCATTGATGTTGGCATCTGGCTCAGGCCTCTCATGTGGGCATCTGGCTCAGGCCTCTCATGTGGGCATCTGGCTCAGGCCTCTCATGTGGGCATCTGGCTCAGATCTCTCATGTGGGCATCTGGCTCAGGCCTCTCATGTGGGCATCTGGCTCAGGCCTCTCATGTGGGCATCTGGCTCAGGCCTCTCATGTGGGCACCTGGCTCAGGCCTCTCATGTGGGCACCTGGCTCAGGCCTCTCATGTTGGCACCTGGCTCAGGCCTCTCATGTGGGCACCTGGCTCAGGCCTCTCATGTTGGCATCTGGCTCAGGCCTCTCATGTGGGCATCTGGCTCAGGCCTCTCATGTGGGCATCTGGCTCAGGCCTCTCATGTGGGCATCTGGCTCAGGCCTCTCATGTGGGCATCTGGCTCAGGCCTCTCATGTGGGCACCTGGCTCAGGCCTCTCATGTGGGCATCTGGCTCAGGCCTCTCATGTGGGCATCTGGCTCAGGCCTCTCATGTGGGCACCTGGCTCAGGCCTCTCATGTGGGCACCTGGCTCAGGCCTCTCATGTTGGCACCTGGCTCAGGCCTCTCATGTGGGCATCTGGCTCAGGCCTCATGTTGGCATCTGGCTCAGGCCTCATGTTGGCATCTGGCTCAGGCCTCTCATGTTGGCACCTGGCTCAGGCCTCATGTTGGCATCTGGCTCAGGCCTCATGTTGGCATCTGGCTCAGGCCTCATGTTGGCATCTGGCTCAGGCCTCATGTTGGCATCTGGCTCAGGCCTCATGTTGGCATCTGGCTCAGGCCTCTCATGTGGGCATCTGGCTCAGGCCTCTCATGTGGGCATCTGGCTCAGGCCTCTCATGTGGGCATCTGGCTCAGGCCTCTCATGTGGGCATCTGGCTCAGGCCTCTCATGTTGGCACCTGGCTCAGGCCTCTCATGTTGGCACCTGGCTCAGGCCTCTCATGTTGGCATCTGGCTCAGGCCTCTCATGTGGGCATCTGGCTCAGGCCTCTCATGTGGTCATGTGGGCATCTAGCTCAGGCCTCTCATGTGGGCATCTGGCTCAGGCCTCTCATGTGGGCATCTGGCTCAGGCCTCTCATGTGGGCATCTAGCTCAGGCCTCTCATGTGGGCATCTGGCTCAGGCCTCTCATGTGGGCATCTGGCTCAGGCCTCTCATGTGGGCATCTGGCTCAGGCCTCTCATGTGGGCATCTGGCCCAGGCCTCTCATGTGGGCATCTGGCTCAGGCCTCTCATGTGGGCATCTAGCTCAGGCCTCTCATGTGGGCATCTGGCTCAGGCCTCTCATGTGGGCATCTGGCTCAGGCCTCTCATGTGGGCATCTAGCTCAGGCCTCTCATGTGGGCATCTGGCTCAGGCCTCTCATGTGGGCATCTGGCTCAGGCCTCTCATGTGGGCATCTGGCTCAGGCCTCTCATGTGGGCATCTGGCTCAGGCCTCTCATGTGGGCATCTGGCTCAGGCCTCTCATGTGGGCATCTAGCTCAGGCCTCTCATGTGGGCATCTGGCTCAGGCCTCTCATGTGGGCATCTGGCTCAGGCCTCTCATGTGGGCATCTGGCTCAGGCCATTGTGATCTGAAGAGCTCATCATGTACTGATTTTCTGCATTAAACTTCATCTGTGTGTGTTACAGCCTGCGTTCACCAACCCGAACTTCGCCGGAGAATCCGAATCCTGAGCGGCACAGACTCTGAAGCACAACTCGTCCAATCAGCACTGAAACAATCACACAAGCACCTATCGTTCCTGCGGCTTTTGTGTTTGCATTTTATTTTTTAAATTTGCTGTGATAATGTTTATTGTATGTACAGTTGTTTCTTTCAATAAATCTTAAATGTGTACTTGCTTAATAGTTCTGAATTTATAAAACAGCATTTGATATTCTTCCACGGCAGCTGACTCCAACATCCTTTCCAAAGATGCGCGTTTTGATTATAAATTATGAAACATGACTGCTGAAATTATTTGGAGTAGGGTTTCCATGGTAACACAACTCAAATTTTGAAAGGGTTTCCACAGTGATGGGTTTTGAGTTTATAAGCTTTTGAATTAAACTTAATTTATAAATACAAAAATACCTTCCCTCACTGCGAAACTCAACAAAAACACACATTTGGCCAACAATATTCTCAATATTAGAGAGACAATCGTGAGAAAAGCTCCATAGATCAAAGGTCAGACCCATCAGTTGTGAGTGGGTCAAAGGTCACATGATATAAATACTAGAAATTATTGCAATTTTTGACACTCAGTCTAAATCTAACCAACTAGCTAAACTAACCAACAAGCCAATAGCAAATGAAGGAAGGCACTTGCTGCCCTACACACGTGTGTGTGTGTGTGTGTGTGTGTGTGTGTGTGTGTGTGTGTGTGTGTGTGTGTGTTCGTTCCAAGCCAGCTGACTCCAATGACTTTTCCAAAGATGCTAAAATAATTTAGAGTGGGGTTTCCATGGTAACGCAATTCCAATAAAAAAGGGTTTCCACAAGGATGGGTTTCGAGTTTGTAAGCTTTTGAGTTGAACCTAAAAAATAAAATTATATATATATATATATATATATATATATATATATATACATACACACATACATACATACACACATACATACACTCACCTAAAGGATTATTAGGAACACCTGTTCAATTTCTCATTAACGCAATTATCTAATCAGCCAATCACATGGCAGTTCTTCAGTGCATTTAGGGGTGTGGTCCTGGTCAAGACAATCTCCTGAACTCCAAACTGAATGTCAGAATGGGAAAGAAAGGTGATTTAAGCCGTTTTGAGCGTGGCATGGTTGTTGGTGCCAGACGGGCCGGTCTGAGTATTTCACAATCTGCTCAGTTACTGGGATTTACACACACAACCATTTCTAGAGTTTACAAAGAATGGTGTGAAAAGGGAAGAGCATCCAGTCTGCAGCAGTCCTGTGGGAGAAAATGCCTTGTTGATGCTCGAGGTCAGAGGAGAATGGGCCGACTGATTCAAGCTGATAGAAGAGCAACTTTGGACAGTTGAAGACTGGAGAAATGTTGCCTGGTCTGATGAGTCTCGATTTCTGCTGAGACATTCAGATGGTAGAGTCAGAATTTGGCGTAAACAGAATGAGAACATGGATCCATCATGCCTTGTTCCCACTGTGCAGGCTGGTGGTGGTGGTGTAATGGTGTGGGGGATGTTTTCTTGGCACACTTTAGGCCCCTTAGTGCCAATTGGGCATCGTTTAAATGCCACGGCCTACCTGAGCATTGTTTCTGACCATGTCCATCCCTTGTAGCAGTGCACAAAAGAAACAAAAGTAACTAATAATCATATTGTTCAAATAGTCTAAATATATTTCCAGTTTTTACATTATTAAAATTCATGCAAACGAAAATCTAAATGGGAAAACTAAAAGAGGTGGGGTTTTGTTGATTTCGTTAGGGAAAGTGGAAATAGCAAAGAGGAAGTAGGAAGCAGAAAAAGGGAAGAGAGGGCCTGGTGGGGACGTTTTTGGAAGTGGCGGCGAAAAATTAAGGGAAGTGAGGTGTTGTATTCAGCGTGTCGTGAAGACGCTCTTTGGATTACTATCGTGTGGGTAAAAGTCCGAAAGCTGCATTGGGAAGCGATCAATGCGGATGGTCTTGCTGGAACGAAGTAGAGCGACTGATCGAGCTGGAACCGGGACACCGGTAACATTGCATTATTGCTACAAAGGTGGTAAAGTTGAATAAGGATTCACAAAGCGAACCTGCCAGGCAAGCATTAATTCCTCCTTCTACGAGCTTTCAACTGGTCCGAACCACAAAAGGTAAAAGGATACATTTATCTTCCCCGCGCTCTCCCAGACTTAACAATTAACCCTTAACAACCTGCCTCTACGCCGTCGGAGTTATCCGTTTCTGAAAACGATTATTTTTCTTTTATTTGGACATCAAACCTAGTGTTCGATGAACTTTCGTTTTCATTAATTATTCACTTATATTATGGACTATTGTTGGACAATTTTTTTGTTGATTTAAAAGGGATTATTCCTGTTGAATCTTGTTGGCCTGTGCAAAGACGCACGAGGAAAATAACTAAACCATTTGCAGACCTAACGAATGTATATCTTTTCTAAGGTTTGATATCTTAAGTCTGCACATGAGTGGTTGAACTCACTGTTATTACTATTGTTGTTTGTTTTTTCTGATATCTATTTTGTGAAAGTGAAACGCCTTAAATAAATTCTAAAATCATACAACATTTATTGTGTTCCTTTTTTGTTGTACGGGGTTAACGGAAAGTCCACATTCTTTGTCAGTTTATGTAAACTGTCTGGCGCCCAACTGGACCAATAGCTACCGTTACACCCTTTATGACCACCATGTCCCCATCCTCTGATGGCTACTTCCAGCAGGATAATGCAAATGTCCCAAATGTCCCAAAGCTCCAATCATTTCAGATTGGTTTCTTGAACATGACGATGAGTTGACTGAACTAAAATGGCCGCCACAGTCCCCAGATCTCAACCCAATAGAGCATCTTTGGGATGTGGTGGAACGGGAGCTTCGTGCCCTGGATGTGCATCCCACAAATCTCCATCAACTGCAAGATGCTCTCCTATCAATATGGGCCAACATTTCTAAAGAATGCTTTCAGCAGCTTGTTGATCAACGCCACAGAGAATTAAGGCAGTTCTGGAGGAGAACTGTAGGTCAAACACAGCATTAGTGTGTGCTCCTAATAATCCTTTAGGGGAGTGGACATATTTATTTATTTATATTATATTATTTTATACATTTTTATGGACAAATACTTTAATATTGTATTATGAACTTCAGCATTAGGAGTGTGCGCAGAAGGGCAGAACTCCTGATAGGACGGAGATGAAGGTGCACTTGTCATAAATGAATTACTGTTTCTACATCATTTGAAACAAAAATAAAGTGATAAAATATCTGTTTAGGAGTCTTAGGCTTTTCCAGCGATATATAGTTTGTCATGATGACGTGATTTCACTGTAATCTGTACAATGTGCAGATTCTGAATGTGTTAAACTGGAAAAGTGCAGTGGCCTTGTGTTCTCATAAAGGGTTAATATCTTTAAATATTCTGTAGATTTTCTTTAAACTCTTACAACAGATACAGCTAACACTATATCTTTAAATATTCACATTCAGTGAGCTTTCTCTCACACACACACACACACACACACACACACACACACACACACACACACACACACACACACACACACACACACACACACACACACACACACACCCACACACCCACACACAGACATTCTCTCTCTCTCATGGAGATTTATGTTTGTCATGTGTAAGTGTAAGTGCTATAGAGGACAGATGCAGGATAATAAAGATTTAATTCGTTTCATAGCCAGAAGGCTCTTCAGTCTTTAATATTAGAAGTGAACTGAACTCGCCAGAAATAAGTCACCAAAACTACAGATTATTTTCCTTCACAAACACAAACACAATGTGACGCACAAACATCTTCAATTAAGATTCGGGCAGTTAATCAGACGTTTGCCCTTAATGAGTTTGATAAGGCTGCAGAAACCCAAACTCTTAATAAACAGAACTAGTGTTTTAATCTCAAGAGTTCCCAGAAATAAAGCAGATCGGGACGAGATCCGGAGGGAAGGAAACACTGATGGAAACAGGAAACACTTCCTGCTCAATTAAAAAAGTGCTGAAGGATCTGACCAATGAGGAGCAAGCAGACGGTCCTGAAAATCATCTCTGCACTTGATCAAAATTAATATAAGAAACGACAAATAAATACAATAATGCCTTCCTTCACCGCAAAACTCAACAAAAACACACATTTGGCCAGCAATATTCTCAATATTAAAGAGACAATCGTGAGAAAAGCTCCAGAGGTCAGACCCATGAGCTGTGAGTGGCTCAAAGGTATATAAATACTAGAAACCAGTGCAATTCTTGACACTCAGTCTAGATCTAATCAACTAACCCTAAGCCAATAGCAAAGGAAGGCACTTGCTGCCCTACAAACTTGTGTGTTTATCTGTATCTGTGCGCGCGCGCGCACGTGTGTGTGTGTGTGTGTGTGTGTGTGTGTGTGTGTGTGTGTGTGTGTGTGTGTGTGTGTGTGTCAAAGCATTTAAACTGACACACACTGGTGAGAAGCTGCTTCATCAGGGTTTGTTCGGTGCCGAGAACATCTTCATGTTTACCAACCTGGAGAGATTCATGACACAGCAGATCGATCTCAAATCTTTCCATAGTCTCAGAATCCCAGAATTCTAGGATCCCAGAGTCCCAGAATCCCAGAGTCCCAGAATCCTAGAGTCCCAGGGTCCTAGAATCCCAGAGTCCCAGGATCCCAGAGTCCCAGAATCCTAGAGTCCTAGAATCCCAGAGTCAGAGAATCCAAGAGTCCTAGAATCCAAGAGTCCTGGAATCCCAGAGTCCCAGAATCCCAGAATCCCAGAGTCCCAGGATCCCAGAGTCCCAGAATCCTAGAGTCCTAGAATCCAAGAATCCCAGAGTCCCAGGATCCCAGAGTCCCAGGATCCCAGAGTCCCAGAATCCTAGAGTCCTGGAATCCCAGAATCCCAGAGTCCCAGAATCCAAGAATCCCAGAGTCCCAGGATCCCAGAGTCCCAGAATCCTAGAGTCCTAGAATCCCAGAGTCAGAGAATCCAAGAGTCCTAGAATCCCAGAGTCCTAGAATCCCAGAGTCCCAGAATCCCAGAATCCAAGAGTCGCAGAGTCCCAGAATCCCAGAATCTCTCTCACTCCTCTGGGAGTGACATCAGCGCCGGTTCTGTGTAAGGCGTCGGATCCGCCGGAGCCCGTTCTGCACGTATGAGACCAGCAAGCTCATGGAGGAGTTCAGACTCAGAGGACCAATGGCTGAGTCCAGCTTTATCAGCAGACCTATGGAAGCACACACACACACACACACTTACTGCACAGAACACACTCACTCACTGCACAGAACACACTCACTCACTGCACAGAACACACACTCGCTGCACAGAACACACACACTCGCTGCACAGAACACACTCACTGCACAGAACACACACACTCACTGCACAGAACACACTCACTCACTGGCTGCACAGAACACACACACTCGCTGCACAGAACACACACACTCGCTGCACAGAACACACACACTCGCTGCACAGAACACACACACTCGCTGCACAGAACACACTCACTCGCTGCACAGAACACACTCACTCGCTGCACAGAACACACTCACTCGCTGCACAGAACACACACTCACTCGCTGCACAGAACACACACTCACTCGCTGCACAGAACACACACTCACTCGCTGCACAGAACACACACTCACTCGCTGCACAGAACACACACTCACTCGCTGCACAGAACACACACTCACTCGCTGCACAGAACACACACTCACTCGCTGCACAGAACACACACTCACTCGCTGCACAGAACACACACTCACTCGCTGCACAGAACACACTCACTCGCTGCACAGAACACACTCACTCGCTGCACAGAACACACTCACTCGCTGCACAGAACACACACTCACTGCACAGAACACACTCACTCGCTGCACAGAACACACACTCACTGCACAGAACACACTCACTCGCTGCACAAAACACACTCACTCGCTGCACAGAACACACTCACTCGCTGCACAGAACACACTCACTCGCTGCACAGAACACACTCACTCGCTGCACAGAACACACTCACTCGCTGCACAGAACACACTCACTCGCTGCACAGAACATACTCACTCGCTGCACAGAACACACTCACTCGCTGCACAGAACACACTCTCACTGCACAGAACACACTCACTCGCTGCACAGAACACACTCTCACTGCACAGAACACACTCACTCGCTGCACAGAACACACTCTCACTGCACAGAACACACTCACTCGCTGCACAGAACACACTCACTCGCTGCACAGAACACACTCACTCGCTGCACAGAACACACTCTCACGCTGCACAGAACACACTCACTCGCTGCACAGAACACACTCTTACTGCACAGAACACACTCTCACTGCACAGAACACACTCTCACTGCACAGAACACACACACACACTCACTGCACAGAATCACTGCACAGAACACACTCACTCACTGCACAGAACACACTCACTCGCTGCACAGAACACACTCACTCACTGCACAGAACACACACACTCGCTGCACAGAACACACACACTCGCTGCACAGAACACACACACACTCACTGCACACAACACACACACTCACTGCACAGAACACACTCACTCGCTGCACAGAACACACTCACTCGCTGCACAGAACACACTCTCACTGCACAGAACACACTCTCACTACACAGAACACACTCTCGCTACACAGAACACACTCTCGCTGCACAGAACACACACTCACTCGCTGCACAGAACACACACTCACTCGCTGCACAGAACACACACTCACTCGCTGCACAGAACACACACTCACTCGCTGCACAGAACACACTCACTCGCTGCACAGAACACACTCACTCGCTGCACAGAACACACACTCACTGCACAGAACACACACTCACTGCACAGAACACACTCACTCGCTGCACAAAACACACTCACTCGCTGCACAAAACACACTCACTCGCTGCACAGAACACACACTCACTGCACAGAACACACACTCACTCGCTGCACAGAACACACTCACTCGCTGCACAGAACACACTCACTCGCTGCACAGAACACACTCACTCGCTGCACAGAACACACTCACTCGCTGCACAGAACACACTCACTCGCTGCACAGAACACACTCTCACTCGCTGCACAGAACACACTCTCACTGCACAGAACACACTCTCACTGCACAGAACACACACACACACACTCACTGCACAGAATCACTGCACAGAACACACTCACTCACTGCACAGAACACACTCACTCACTGCACAGAACACACTCACTCACTGCACAGAACACACTCACTCACTGCACAGAACACACACACTCGCTGCACAGAACACACACACTCGCTGCACAGAACACACACACACTCACTGCACACAACACACACACTCACTGCACAGAACACACTCACTCGCTGCACAGAACACACTCTCACTACACAGAACACACTCTCACTACACAGAACACACTCTCACTGCACAGAACACACACTCACTGCACAGAACACACACTCACTGCACAGAACACACACTCACTGCACAGAACACACACTCACTGCACAGAACACTCACTCGCTGCACAAAACACACTCACTCGCTGCACAGAACACACTATCACTGCACAGAACACACACTCGCTGCACAGAACACACACTCACTGCACAGAACACACTATCACTGCAAAGAACACACACACACACACACACACACTCACTGCACAGAATCACTGCACAGAACACACTCACTCACTGCACAGAACACACACACTCACTGCACAGAACACACACACTCACTGCACAGAACACACACACTCGCTGCACAGAACACACACACTCGCTGCACAGAACACACTCTCACTGCACAGAACACACACACACTCACTGCACACAACACACACACTCACTGCACAGAACACACTATCACTGCACAGAACACACTCTCACTGCACAGAACACACTATCACTGCACAGAACACACTATCACTGCACAGAACACACACACACACTCTGCACAGAATCACTGCATAGAACACACTCACTGCATAGAACACACTCACTGCACAGAACACACTCACTCACTGCACAGAACACACTCACTCACTGCACAGAACACACACACTCACTGCACAGAACACACACACTCACTGCACAGAACACACACACTCACTGCACAGAACACACTATCACTGCACAGAATACACTATCACTGCACAGAACACACACTCACTGCACAGAACACACACTCACTGCACAGAACACACACTCACTGCACAGAACACACACTCACTGCACAGAACACACAATCACTGCACAGAACACACAATCACTGCACGGAACACACACA
The DNA here is from genome assembly GCF_024679245.1 of Pseudorasbora parva. NCBI lineage: Eukaryota > Metazoa > Chordata > Actinopteri > Cypriniformes > Gobionidae > Pseudorasbora > Pseudorasbora parva. The sequence continues at coordinate 215,422 of NC_090189.1, forward strand.
CACTCACTGCACAGAACACACACACACTCACTGCACAGAACACACAATCACTGCACAGAACACACACTCACTGAACAGAACACACACTCACTGCACAGAACTCACTATCACTGCACAGAACACACACACACTCACTGCACAGAACACACACTCACTGCACAGAACACACACTCACTGCACAGAACACACACTCACTGCACAGAACACACACTCACTGCACAGAACACACAATCACTGCACGGAACACACACACACTCACTGCACAGAACACACAATCACTGCACAGAACACACACTCACTGCACAGAACTCACTATCACTGCACAGAACACACACACACTCACTGCACAGAACACACACTCACTGCACAGAACACACACACACTCACTGCACAGAACACACACACTCACTGCACAGAACACACACACTCACTGCACAGAACACACTATCACTGCACAGAACACACTACCACTGCACAGAACACACTATCACTGCACAGAACACACTATCACTGCACAGAACACACACACACACTCACTGCACAGAACACACACACACACACTCACTGCACAGAACACACACACACACACTCACTGCACAGAACACACACTATCACTGCACAGAACACACACTATCACTGCACAGAGCACACACACACTCACTGCACAGAACATACAATCACTGCACAGAACACACTATCACTGCACAAAACACACACACACTCACTGCACAGAACACACAATCACTGCACAGAACACACACTCACTGCACAGAACACACACTCACTGCACAGAACACACAATCACTGCACGGAACACACACACACTCACTGCACAGAACACACAATCACTGCACAGAACACACACTCACTGCACAGAACTCACTATCACTGCACAGAACACACACACACTCACTGCTCAGAACACACACTCACTGCACAGAACACACACACACTCACTGCACAGAACACACACACTCACTGCACAGAACACACACACTCACTGCACAGAACACACACACTCACTGCACAGAACACACTATCACTGCACAGAACACACTACCACTGCACAGAACACACTATCACTGCACAGAACACACTATCACTGCACAGAACACACACACACACTCACTGCACAGAACACACACACACACACTCACTGCACAGAACACACACACACACACTCACTGCACAGAACACACACTATCACTGCACAGAACACACACTATCACTGCACAGAGCACACACACACTCACTGCACAGAACATACAATCACTGCACAGAACACACTATCACTGCACAAAACACACACACACTCACTGCACAGAACACACAATCACTGCACAGAACACACTATCACTGCACAGAACACACTATCACTGCACAGAACACACACTCACTGCACAAAACACACACACACTCACTGCACAGAACACACAATCACTGCACAGAACACACTATCACTGCACAGAACACACACTCACTGCACAGAACACACACTCACTGCACAGAACACACACTCACTGCACAGAACACACACTCACTGCACAGAACACACACTCACTGCACAGAACACACACACTCACTGCACAGAACTTCTGCTCATAAATGAGATATAACCAGTTTAAATGGAAAGCATCTCCAGCTGACTATCTGAAGACGTTGCTGTAGCTTTACCCACTGATAGACTGAGAGCTATATTTGGCCATAACACAACTCTCTGACCTGTTGAGTAATACAAACACAATCTCTGGGTCACTTAGGACATCCTAAAAGTATTTACAGCGCTTCACTTTTTCCACATTTTATGTTACAGCCTTATTCCAAAATTGATTCAATTCATTATTTTCCCTCATAATTCTACACACTATACCGCATAATGACAATGTGAAGGAAGTTTGTTTGAAATATTTTAAAATGTATAAAAAAGAATAATAATAATAAATATATAAATAATCCCATGTCCATTAGTATTCCCCCTCAACACTGAGCTCAGCTGCTCCCGTTTCCTCTGATCATCCTTCAGATGTTCCTACAGCTTGACTGGAGTCCACCTGTGGTCCGATCAGCTGATTGGACATGATTGGGAAAGGCACACACCCGTCTATATAAGGTCCCGCAGTTAACCGTGCATGTCGGTGCACAAGCCCAGTCATGAAGGGATTGTCTGTAGACTCAGAGATGGAAGTACAGATCTGGGGAAGGTCCTAATGAGCTCAGTGGCCTCCATCATCCACACATGGAAGAGGTTTGGGATCACCAGGATTCTTCCTAAAGCTGCCATCCGGCAAAACTGAGCAATCTGAGGAGAAGGGCCTCAGTCAGGGAGGAAGAACCCGATGGTCAGTCTGACAGAGCTCCAGCTTTCTCTGTGGAAATAGGAGAAGCTCTCCACCAATCAAGGTTGATCTCTGCAGCTGTCCACCAATAAGGGCTGATCTCTGCAGCTCTCCACCAATCAGGCCTAATCTCAGCAGCTCTCTACCAACCAGGCCTAATCTCTGCAGCTCTCCACCAATCAGGGATGATCTCTGCAGCTCTCTACCAATCAGGCCTAATCTCTAGAGCATGAGGAACACAATCCTCTGGCCTGATGAAACTCAGATTGAACTCTGGAGGAAACCAGGCTCCGCTCATCCCCTGGCCAATCCCATCTCTACAGTGAAGCATGGTGGTGGCAGCATAATGCTGTGGGGGTATTTTTCAGCAGCAGGAACTGGGAGGCTAGTCAGGATGGAGAGAAAGATGAATCCTTGATGAACACCTGCTCTAGAGCGCTCTGGACCTCAGACTGGGGTGAAGGTTCGTCTTCCAGCAGGATAATGACCCTAAGCACTCAGCCAAGATAACACAGGCGCGGCTACGGGACGACTCTGGGAATGTGCTCGAGTGGCCCAGCCTGAGCCCAGACCTCAACCTGATCGAACATCTCTGGAGATCTGAGAATGGCTGACACTCCTCATCTAACCTGATGGAGCTGGAGAGCTCCGGCACAGAAGAGCGGGAGAAACTGGCCAATAATAGACGAGCTTGAGCATCAAACTCAAGAAGAGCCGAGGCTGAGATCCGAGCTGAAGTGTTGAGTGTGAATACTTGTGAAATCTTTTGTGAAAAGATTGCAAAAAAACTTCTTTCACATTGGCATTATGGGGTATCGTTTGTAGAATTTAGAGTAAAATAATGAATTTAACCCATTTTGGAATAAGACTAAAAAAATAACAAAACGTGGAGAGAGTGAAGCTGTGAAAACCTTCCGGCTGCTGTAAACGAACCCTAAAGCGCTATTCGCACGGGACTAGTATTATCTGGACCTCTGGTGATTTGTAATATTTGCAGAGAATGTCTGTGATCTTAATCCTGTGCGAATCGCCCATGTCTGTCATTTGTAAAGTAAAAATTCCCCCGCAAATGACCTACCATATTTCGCTGAACACCGAGGTCCTGTGATAGTAGTCCCGTGCGAATCGACATCTCTGTGATTTGGCCAGGATTAGGCGGATCGACATCTCTGTGATTTGGCCAGGATTAGGCGGATCGACATCTCTGTGATTTGGCCAGGATTAGGCGGATCGACATCTCTGTGATTTGGCCAGGATTAGGTGGATCGACATTTCTGTGATTTGGCCAGGATTAGGCGGATCGACATCTCTGTGATTTGGCTAGGATTAGGGGGATCGACATCTGTGATTTGGCCAGGATCAGGCGGATCGTCATCTCTGTGATTTGGCCAGGATTAGGCGGATCGACATTTCTGTGATTTGGCCAGGATTAGGCGGATCGACATCTGTGATTTGGCCAGGATCAGGCGGATGGGCATCTGTGATTTGGCCAGGATCAGGCGGATGGGCATCTGTGATTTTGCCAGGATCAGGCGGATCGCCATCTCTGTGATTTGGCCAGGATTAGGCGGATCGACATCTCTGTGATTTGGCCAGGATCAGGCGGATCGCCATCTCTGTGATTTGGCCAGGATCAGGTGGATCGACATCTCTGTGATTTGGCCAGGATCAGGCGGATCGGCATCTGTGATTTGGCCAGGATCAGGCGGATGGGCATCTGTGATTTGGCCAGGATCAGGCGGATCGACATCTCTGTGATTTGGCCAGGATCAGGCGGATCGCCATCTCTGTGATTTGGCCAGGATCAGGCGGATCGCCATCTCTGTGATTTGGCCAGGATCAGGCGGATCGCCATCTCTGTGATTTGGCCAGGATCAGGCGGATCGCCATCTCTGTGATTTGGCCAGGATCAGGCGGATCAACATCTGTGATTTGGCCAGGATTAGGCGGATCGCCATCTCTGTGATTTGGCCAGGATTAGGCGGATCGCCATCTCTGTGATTTGGCCAGGATCAGGCGGATCAACATCTGTGATTTGGCCAGGATAAGGCGGATCGACATCTCTGTAATTTGGCCAGGATTAGGCGGATCGCCATCTCTGTGATTTGGCCAGGATCAGGCGGATGGGCATCTGTGATTTGGCCAGGATTAGGCGGATCAACATCTGTGATTTGGCCAGGATCAGGCGGATCGACATCTCTGTGATTTGGCCAGGATCAGGCGGATCGCCATCTCTGTGATTT